>NW_013573868.1:749-17419 GCF_000499745.2 Eimeria mitis | reverse complement strand
ATCCTGCAGCGGTAATCCCGTGGATCAAATACCCACGGCGAAGCCACTCGTTCCCGCATGCCAGTTGGCTCCCTTTCTCCTGCACACAAGAGAGTCACGAGAACTCTGCAGACCGTCCTTAAGGTGACCGTGTACATGACTTCGAGACGCTTACTCGGTTGCTAGTGCCGTCCTTTGCCAACCTCTTTTAGCACTTCACAACACTTCCTTGCAAACGTGCCACGCTGCGCAACGTCTGCAAGGCCAAATATATTTAAGATGGGCGTCGTACTTGTACATCCCAATCCTGGACAATCTCTCCCCACTGTAAATGGCAGGCATGGTGATCCATTAGTGGGGACTCGCACGAGCTTCGGGTAGGTGGGCAAGCCCATGCTGCCGTTTGTCTGCGTTTGCTCCCCTGTACTTGCAGATCCACCTTCATCATCACCATGCTCTTTTGCTTCGCTCAATTCCATCAGATATGACTCAAATTCATCTTCCAAAAGTACAGATGTGTCAACTGTACGGTCATTCTCGCTCCCAGATTCTTGCGCCGTACACTGCAGACCAATACTAAATTTGCATTCCTTCCAGTCCTGCTTAACAGTTAGCCGCACTGTGTATGGGGCAAGCTCGCCAATGCAGATGCACTTTGAAGGGTAATCTTCAATAGTCTCGAGCTTGAAGGAATCCTGATCGACAACGCAACCACATAAATATATACTAGATGGTGGCTGAGTCACCCGACAGCTAGGCAGAAACTATCGATTACAATTCCCTCAGAACCGGCAAAAGTGTTTGCGGAGATCGAACCCCGCACCCTGTAGTCGTCAGCAGATGCCTGCGTCAACGTACTTTTGATAAACAGACATATGGCAAAAATGGCTCAGCTAGTCCGGGGCGTTCAGCGTCACAAACTGGAGAAGGCGGAATGCAGAGTTTGTGAAAGCGAATGGCTCGCCATATGGGAGACGGCCAACAACCGTCAGGCACATCCCGGGACTCTAAAAAGCGGAATGCAGCAACTTGTCTGCCAGGAAGCCGGCAACCTTCCCACTCCAAAGAGCAAAGAGTAGCAAGCTGGAAGCAGACGGATGGACAAAGAGCCCAAGAAAGGTGCAGGCGACGCACTGTTGAGCCGCTGAGATCTCTCAGTTCCTGGGGGGCCAGATACAGGTCACAGTAGCATATCGCCCCATGAGGCAATGTGACGGAAGCGCATTCCCTTGGATAGGTCGCTTCGTCCTTCTCTATGGTAGATACTTGCGGGGAATCTTTCGAAGCAGTCAGGAGACACTCTGCCTTCTTCCCGGTGCTTGTTACTAGCTCGGCGATGTTCAAGACAAATATGTCGAACCCCAGCCGGTGCTGAAAACAGACTCTGCCGATCTTCACGCCTTCCCACACGGGAACACTTTCAGAGCCTGCTTGAGGCAAGGAAACCCGGTGAGTCACAAGTAAGCCACTGCCAGAAACCATCTGCTCACGATGCAACTCAGGGCTGAAGTCTGTCCACACGACGACGGCGTGCAAATCCAAGTGAAAAATCCATTGGCTGGCGCCGTAAGGCTGCTCGAAGCGCCTTAACAAAGGCACAAGCAACTCTACATATCGGTACATCTGCTTCCGCTTCGAGGTATCACGGTCCTCTATATCTTCCCGCAGCGCAAGAATATTCAAAATCTCGAATGAGGCCTTGAGGGCTATGTGGCAGTTCTCAGCGTCCGCCTGAACCCCTCCAGCAGTTGCCGCCGCAGATGCAACAAATGAACCAGCTGAACTAGTTGCCACTGGAGGCTGTTGCTCATTCCCAACAGAAGGCAGAGAGCGATCCGAACCTCCAACTACCGAGCTGAACCTAGAATCAACCCGAGCAATCTTGTGCAGAAACTCCGGCGGCGGGACTGACAGTAAGTGAGATACGCACAGAGTCAGTCTCGCCAACACGTAGCGATACAGAGGCCACCACCTGCGAAATGAAGCACAATACACCTGGCAAACGAATGAGACAGCGATGACTAGGAGGAGTTTCTTGTTGGGTAAGTGTGCGGTCCCCGCCCCTGTTGAGACAACTGTTCGGTTGGTGGTACGCATGCGGCCTCACCCTGTGCAATTCCCAGCTCCAGAAAACCGCAGGCGGCTGCCAGCAGGCAAATGCGGCTCGTCCGTGACAGGTTGGCTGAAGGTTTCGGGTTGCCTTGCAGACGCAGTCGCGTGAGCATCTGNAAGAAGCTCAGGGCTTCCAGAGTCGCCGTCTGTTGTTGCTGGTAGGGGAACAGCTTTCTCATTCCTACGGTGTTCGCGGCACTCAACATCTACTGTCTGCTCGGGTGCCACAGTCTCCGCAGTGCTGCACACTGCTGGCACTGCTTCAACTTGCCACGACTTTTGGTGGCCGTACTTGTACGATGCAAAAGCCGTGGCCAAGGTGAAGTACAGCTGACGCGCTGTCATCATCCGGTGGCCGTCGAACATTGCGTCGGCGAGCTCGCATGCCAAAATCGGACAACTACGGTAGCCTCCGACAAGCTGCATAACGCACGATACCGTGTACGTAGCTCGTATGTGAAACTGAGCTTGCGTTTGTGAGGTGAGTTCTCTTCACTGAGGGTGTGTGCACATGTCTGATGTCGAACACTTCTCACAAAACGAACCTTAAATGCAATATGGGCTTTGGAGAGCAGGTGTGTCGCATGTGTGAGCACTTGCGCCTCGTTGAAGAAAAATATAAATCGAAGGAATACTTCTTCTTGTGCTGCAGCAGCAGCCGCTCCAGGGTCTTGCGTGTTTGCGGTTGCGAATGCGCCCGTTCCATGCTGTAGAAATGTGGCAAGCCCTCAGGCATCGAAGCGCCGTAAGAGGCGCAAATGGCACAGCTAGACAGTGTCTGTTGCTCGTTTCAGCAAGTCGAAGCCCAAGAAAAGTTGCTGTGCAGGCGAAATGACACGCTCACTCACCTGGAGGGTATCCGGACGTCCAAGCCACTCAGATGGCACCCCGAGTCCACCCTTCATGGAAGGTGGAGGGTGGACTTCCTTTGCAGTCTTGATCCACGTTCTGACATGCTGAAGGTACCTAGCAGCCGCTTGATAGTGAAAACCGGCTAGCTGCCACACGTCTCGGGTATCGAGGCACGAAGGAGTCGTATGCATGGCATCTTCGCATAGCTGGGCAAGCAGCTGATGCAGCTGGGCAAGCCAAAGAGGAAGTAAGTAGCCCTGCAGCGGCGACTCTGGAATGTTCTCTCGCAGAACTGCGCGGTGCTCACGGGCGTGATGGGCTGCCTTAGATGGTTCTTTTGCTTTGAAGTACATTGGGTACATCCGCACGCTTATCAAATTGCACACCGTCATCCGCTCCAGTGCAGGCGCCATTTGCGAATAGCTGGTAAGGAACTGCCAAGCAGTGATGTAACTCTTCATAGCGGCATGTGGCTGCTGTGCGAACTCCAGCATGTATCCAGCCTTTATTAGACACCTGGTCTGTGGAGAACAGCAAGGTCACGCGCACAGCAATTGCCCTCGGCAGAAATAACATGCATTCATTGAGCTGGAAGCATCGCTAAGATGCATAGGCTAGATTAGAAACATATAAGCAGAATCCATTTTCAGGCAAGCACAAACCTGATACACATGGAATGCGCTGGTTTGGGAACGGTCCCCTTTGAACGTCACTTGCGTCTGCTTTCTGTATCGCCGAGCTTCACTTTCGTAATACTCCACACTGCAGTCGAAGGAAACCTGGAACAGCCGCAGCATGGAGACAAACACTGTGCGTTGCCACTTCCCAGAGTACCTGACTGATACAGGAAACAAAGCCAGCGGTTCATTTCAAGGACGAGATCTTCATGTGGGCCAAGACACAAGTTGTGATTTATCACCTGTTCTAGCTTCTCCAGCTTTGCCTTCAAGTCATCCACTCCGCACGTTATGAAGATTGCTGCGATGTCTGCTGGATTCAATTTCTTCAAAAACCCAACAGCAGACTGTGGATCTTCCATCCCCGTGGGCAAAATGACGAAAACTATCTGATGGATCAACAACCAACACAGTTGGCGAGCCCAT
Organism: Eimeria mitis; assembly: GCF_000499745.2. Lineage (NCBI taxonomy): Eukaryota > Apicomplexa > Conoidasida > Eucoccidiorida > Eimeriidae > Eimeria > Eimeria mitis. The sequence goes on along the minus strand of NW_013573868.1, from coordinate 13,373 downwards.
CTACCGCCCATCACATCCAGATGATACGGCCTCCGGCGTCGCATGCCACTAGTTTGATATCGTTTAAGCGAGCAGGGAGCTCTACAAAAGGCTATACTCACAATCTTCGGAACAACAATGCGCCTCTGGAGCCTTTCCCTGAAGAACTCGATGGTAGCCATTGCTTCTGCCTCGGCAGCTGCGACGGCGCTCCCTCGGAATCCGGTTCGGGCATCGTAGCTACCAGGTGTCCTGGATCCCGCCGTTGCCGGGACTGAAGAGGGCGACTCTGAACCTGAGGCACCCGATAGAGTTGACCTCATATTGTCGTCGTGAGCAGGTGTACGAGGCGGAGCCACATGGATTGGGCTGGAAGGGTCATCTTGTTGGCTTTCCAGGCGCTGCTGCGCACAGCCATCCCGAGTACAACATGCTCTGGATGCTGAGCACGGTGAATGACCGGCAACGTCCAACGAAGGTGGCACAGAAACAGCGCAGCAACCGCAACAGGAGTCCCTTGTATTATAAACCTTTCTCCAATCGAAGGACAAAATGAGACAAGACGGCCTCTCTGTGCGCATCCGCTGCATCCATGCATGCTTGAGAAATCCCTGCGGAGACCATTACGCGCACAATGCATAATGAGATGTCTAGGAATAAAATACTACCGAGTACGTTCCTCCGGTTTCACCCGGAATATCAGCAAATCAACTCACTTTGTTCAAAAGTTGGCATCCTGATATTATCTTCTTGCGTTGGGAGCCCTTCTCGCGCTTCGCACCTGTGCCTGGGGTCTCCGCTGGAAATAAAACTCTTGCAGAAACGCACCTGTCACTGCTCACTGAGCCTCCTTCTGACTGATCANAACCCTGCTACGGACGGCTCTGCCGGGCCGGCTTTAGATGCGTCATCGCATACCCCATCTTGCGCAGGTGATCTAGAAGCCTGAGCCTGAAGATTACATATCCAGTAGAATGTCGCAACAAAACTCTCCTTTGTGAGGCCTAAATACTTGGCTGTTAGCCACAGGGGTGACCCCTGTACCGCAATTCCAGTACCTATCTGCGCTCAGAATATAGATAGCCATGCGGCGGATTCACCTCATTTGCATCGCAGAATACATAGCTCAAGCGCTGCCGCCTGTTGCGTGAGCTAACTCGCTCGCATTCAAACGTTTGCCAGAGCAAGTCATGTAGGCCTCTGGGCGCGCAGACGCATATAAGCGGTATTGGGGGAGGGCTGCATGACGGAGGGGAAAGAGGAAACATTAGGAAGGAAGCACTGCCTGGTGTCGTATAACAAGATTCAACGATCCCGCAGCAATGAAGTAAGTCGTGATAGGACACGCTCGTCCCCCCTCACAGCTCGCCAGAATGAAGCTATGCGAGGCAGAACGCAGACAGCCATTAACCTTGCAATAATGCTGTTAAACGTCGTGTTTCTCTCCCAAAAGGTTGCTGTCGCTTTATTTGTACCACACATTCGATACAGCGGGGCCCGCCGGGGCCCTGCGTGAACTGGTGGGACCAGCCCGGTTTACCGCTTGCCCTGTACCATGCTCCGACGTTAGGCATCACGAATACAAATAATCAGAAGAGTGTTTGAAGTCTTCACGTTGTTGCTATGCCTTTCCTGCCTTGCAGGGGAGACGGAGTGACGGACGGCGTGGCTCTGCGCTGCGCCGACATGTCTTGCTCCCCTAGGCGACAAGGTTGTGTAGATATCAACAACGTCGAGTTGGTGGACCAAATGGCAAATGCAATCATATGAGCAGCATCTGTTATCATCAGGCTGGTTTTTCCTGGGGTCTTCTTCTCTGGATGAGACAAAGGTCGCTGGCACCTTGTGCCCAGTCGTCTGCAGACTCCGTTTGCCAAGGGTCAGCGTAGCTCATCAGCGAAAATCGCTCGGGAGTTGATGCGTGTTGTCAAGCAAAAGACTGTGTTGCTGTGTAGAGGAGAACCACTTCGTCGGCTGGATGAGTTGGAGCTTCATCTGACTCATTTGACGGGGAAAACAAAACAACTAACGCATACGTGTATGCCTGGCACATTCGGAACACTACACCCAAACGGCAATGCCGCATTCGAAGATGACGGCTGAATCGGAGGGCCCAAATGCGATAGCTACAGCCCCTATCGCCCCGGAGAAGAGCTTGTCACTTGAAGCTGTCCTGCGCCGCCTCTTCCTCAGCTCCGCAGCGTGTAAAGTAGGCCCATGTGTGGGGTGCATCACTGTGTACGAGAAATATCAATTCATTCTTAGTGTGTATGGCAATGTGCTTAGTTGCAGGATCGTTCTGACAGTGGAGCCGCATTCGTTGCTGCTCCGCTTAGCTGTGGAATGTTTCGCTGCTAAGCCTTTCACATCAGTATGTGGACCTTGTGGATGCTTATCCTTAGGTATGGACGGCTGGACACAGATGGGGTAAATTCATTGAGGCAATATGCGTTGTGCTCATTATGCTGCTTTGCCTGTCTACGCGCCTGTTCCCATCTATACGAGGCGAAGCAACAATATACGACTTTGACCCGTATTTCAATCACCGAACCACCAAGTATCTTGCCAGGGAAGGCTTCAGCGAGTTCTGGAACTGGTATGATGATGGTAAGTTCGTTTTCCTTCGCATCGCCGTGGGGCACCAGGCATTCGGGCAGAGCAACTCGTATTTTCTTGTGCTAAGCCAAAACTGTTGTGAACGAGAAGAGACGCAAATGGGTTTCATACGTGGCATGCGATGCAGCTAGTTGGTATCCACTTGGACGGCCAGTTGGACAAACGCTGTTTCCAGGGTTGATGACGACATCCTACTTCATCCACAAGGTCCTGTGCTTTCTCGGTTTCCAAGTCAGCGTATCTGACGTATCTGTGTATCTCCCACCAGCATTTGCTTGCTTGACAGCCATTGTCGTTCACTGCTTCACCAAGCACGCCAGCGGATCTCGAACAGCGGGTCTGTTTGCTTCCTTATTTATCGGGGTATCGCCTGCCTACGTCAAGACGTCCTTGGTGGGATCCTATGATAACGAGTGCATCGCAATATTTGCAATGCTGTCGGGGTTCTACATGTGGACTCGGGCGGTTCAGAGGGGTTCAATGCTCTCAGCCCTACTAGCAGCTATACCGTCTGCATACATGGTTACAGCTTGGGGCGGTTATGTGTTCCTGATCAATGCAGTTGCTGTTCACATGGTCGCTCTCTGCGTGCTTGGGTTAATGACCCCCAGGCACCAGCTGGCATATGTTGTGTTCTACGTAATCCTTACTGCATTTTGTGTGAACATTCCCTTCCTAAATCTCACCCCACTTTGGAGTTCGGAGCACATGGCGAGCCACGCAGTCTTCGTGCTTGTCAGTGTATTTGCGATAGTTCGCTTCACCTCAGCGCTCCTTCCAAAGGCGTCTGTGAAGCACCTTCAGATGTGGGTCCTAGGGCTAACTGGAGCGCTGATATTTGTCGTTATAGCCATACTAGCTCTTACGGTAAGGTACCCTTGTTGGACACATCTCGTGGCTAGGACAGTGGCGTTGAAGGCTTTCGCTGTTGCGTAGGGCGTCCCTGCATATGCGGAGCTGTCTACTTGTGTTTTTGCGCAACAGGGCAAAACAGCTTGGTCGCCGAGGTCTCTGACCTTGCTTGACCCAACTTACGCGAGCAAGCATATTCCTATCGTAGCATCAGTATCAGAGCACCAACCAACGACATGGACGACGTACTTTCTTGACCTTCACGTGATAATATTTCTTGCTCCCTTAGGATTGATCATATCTCTTCGACGAGGAGAAGGGCTGTTTTTTATTGGCCTGTATGGGGTCCTCGCTTGCTATTTTTCAGGTGCGAGGACGTCTTAGTTAGCTAGCTTCCTCATAGACGACGGCGTACTTCCACAGATGCTCATTTTGGATATGAGTCCATTGCGCCGCTGAGTGCCTACGGTGTTTGCAGCTGTCATGATCAGGTTGATGCTTGTTCTCTCCCCCGCTGCGTCGATGCTCGCTGGGGTTGGAGCATCACTATTCGTAACTGGAGTTCTTTCCCGCTTGCCTAGAGCCCATTCCGAAGACAAATGTGCGCGGGAAGAGTCGGTAAGCCCTCTCGATGCATGGAGGCGTTCACTGTGTGTTCAGTGTTGGCTGCAGGGGCACAAATTGTCATTTTTAGAGTTGAGTTTTCGGCTTTTGGCAGGCAAACATGAGGACCGCAAACTCCAATGGCTTTAAGCTCCCCTTAACTGTTGGCTTGCCTGTGCTACTGGCATTCTTTTGGCTTTGTGTTATGGTAAGGATCCATATCCGCATTCGACTGGAGCTTCTGGTTCTCGCGTTTTTGGAGCTATTGACTGTGCTTGCCCATTCGATTTTTGTGTTTTCGGCTCTGCTCAGTATGTCGTCCACTGCACTTGGATGTCCTCTACTATATTTTCCAACAGAAACATTTTCATGGGTTCGTCCGCTCAAAGAGCCAGCATTCATGGGGACAGCTGCACTTTATTATCACCCCTACGCTGTTCCGTGTTGTTCCCTAACCCTGTACGCATCTCTACATTCAAAGCACTTTTGCCGATTCAATGAGTGCTTTTTAGTACGTCGGGCAGTTCGTGTTCACAGGAGGCCCTATCGGCCGCACCAACACGCCTAAACCTGATGATTTCCGTGAAGCTTACAACTGGCTTCGTCAAAATACCCACCCGAAGGCGCGAGTTATGGCCTGGTGAGTTCTGGCTAAGGAGCCCCCAAATGCGTGATTTTAAGCACCGCTTCTGAATCGCCTTCCGGTACTATGTACATGCGTGCATGACGATTCGCTGTCCTGTCTATGGTTTTACCCTCATTTCTTACTACTAGTTTATTACCCCAGCGCTACAAAGCTTTACGGTACAGGTGGGACTATGGATATCAAGTATCTGAAGTCGGGAATCGGACTGTTTTTGTGGACAACAATACCTGGAACAGCACTCACATCGCAACAGTTGGACTCGTACGCTTAATAATGCAGTAACTCGCGGAAGTTGATGCGAAGAGCAACTAGGTTATCTAGGAACGAGGCATGTAGCAAAGTTTCCTTGACACATGCGGTCGGGGGTTTTCCCTCTGTGCTTAGAAGGCAATCGTAAATTCTCAATCTCCGTAAAACAGCTTTGGATACCTGTATGAGCGTCTCAGGCATTTGCTTCAGAAGAATCCGAAGCTTATGCAATCGCCCAAGACTTGGATGTGGATTATATCTTCGTGAGCGCATGGGCGGCTTCGGCTTCCAACGCTTGGCTTTACTTGGGGAACTAGAGGCAGCTTTACAAACAATGCTGCGAACTGGAGACGCGGGTGTTGTTCCGCAGGTAGTGTTTGGTGGCATGGCGCGTTTTGCAAGTGATGACCTCAACAAGCTGATTTGGATGGTTCGCATAGCGTCTGGCGTGTACCCAAATCTCCAGCAGTCTGCTTTCTTGGGTCCCAGAGGACAGGTGAGTGGAAAAATTTTAATCCGCACCGGTATTGACTGATCGCGACATGCCCCGCAGCAGCTCAGTATCCCATGAAATGTATTGTTTGCAGTTCACTGTGGGAAGAGATGCTCCACGGGCATTGACAAGAAGCCTTATCTATAAACTCAGCTACCAACACTTCGGCAGTGCTACGAAGGGCTTCGACTTCGCCAGGAAGACACCAGTAGACGCGACGGGTATTCAGTTGAGACATTTCCAGGAGGTCTATACTTCGGAAAACTGGATCGTTCGCATCTACAAGGTGGGTGGGTGGATATAAACTTATCAACTTGGTATCGGTCTGCTACTACGTAACGATGAGCCCTTGGACTTGCTAGACTTTGTCGCTGCGTGTAAAATCAGGTTCGCAAGACAGACAATCGGGATACAAAAATGATCAACGCCATCGAAAGTGGGTTTCAATAGAGTTGCATCACTGACACTTGTGTGTAGAAACGCACAATCAAAACCATGCAAGACAAATGCTAGCCGTCTCAAGCGGTCTGCTGGCGAATCTTCTCGTACAGCGTGTCGTGATACTGCTTTACCCTTTGCACCGCGGCATCTGCAAAAATAACCTTGGAAGAGTGTCGCGTGTGGATTTTCCATATGAATGTTCATACCGTCGGGCCTGAGATACATTACAAATTCAGGTTTGTTTTCGTTTTCGCATTATGGTAATAAACTTACACATATTCCAGGAAGATGAGGGGGATGAGTCTGTATAAAAAGTAGCCCAAGCCGTGAGATGTGTCGTAGTACTGTAATATTGGTAGCTACTTACAAGCTTGCCCCGCAAAGCATGATGTATCCAGTCAGATGTGTGAAATTGCTGGAAGTGATTCCGGCCATGTAGGTTAGGATCGCACTGATCCCGCGGGAAGCCATCGCTCCCGTGTTCCTAACGGACATCATCATGGCGTAGACACTGCCCTCAAGACCTGTCAGAAATCAATTAAGACATATTCAACTGTATTCGCGGTATTTGTGGGTACCTGGGGGGCAGATGGATGCTGTCAGAACGAGTAGTGGAAGCAGTTGGATTTCAGCAGTCTGTGAAGAAGGACAGCATTAGAAGGTTCGCTAGCATGGGCTTCACACAGCTAGCTTACGGCTTCAATGAGGAAGCCTCCACTCAGAACGAAGGCCTTGTTGCTAATGCCAAGGGTTCTGTTGAACCCAGTAGTGAGGATGACTGCAAGCCAGATGAGTCACATTCAAAAAGTGCCTGCCATATGAAAGCCTACTTGGTGAGAGGTATATAGGTACAGCTACTAAGATCGTGGCGAGGAGAGTTTTGCGGAACCCGCTGCTCTTGAAAAAAGTGCGGTACGTCACAACTCCAACCAGAGCAGCAATACCGTAGGTGAACCTGGAAATCCAATATAGTGCCCGCATAATTTTCATAACCACTGGGCCGCAAACTAACCTAAGGGTTCCCATGAACGTGGGCGAAAAGCCGAGCTTGTTGGTGAAATAGAAGAACATGGCATCGTCATAGTCGGGCCCAGCCATGTAGGCGAAAATGTAGAGTGCGGGTCCCCAAATAACGGCTGAGAACCGGTGAGACACTTTGAAGATTCAGCTGAAGTCACATTCTCCTTACATTGCTTGAGGAAATCCATGAGCATCCGCAGTTGTGTCTTCATATCGTATGAGGGCGCTCCACCGGCATCAGTCATAAAGAAGGTGATGAATGCAATGAAGAGCGGGAATATAGAAGTGGCCAAGAAAATGCCTGAAGATTGACGGAATATTGTATCTATTCAGGAACTGAAATTTGTGCCTATCTTACTTTGCTTGGAAGTTCTTTCAAGCAAGTAGCCCGACAAGTAAGCAACAATAAGACTTCCAACTGCTTTAGCAGTTATGAAGTCAGAGACGTTCTCTGCACTCTGAAGAAAGGAAACGCTCAAATTGCCGTTTACAGCTTCTTCAACTGAAACGGTTTACCTGGTCCATTGATCGTCCCGCAGTAGTCTCAACAACTAGAGCTTCGGCCACTGCTGAGCAGAAAGCAGCAGAAACCTGAAGGGAGAGTTTGAACCAGGCACTCACGTGATGCTTTGCATCTAGCGCTTACCGATATTGTGAAAAGGGATATCAAAGCCGTCAGAATCTGAAGATGGCACAATGAATGTTTGTTCTGAAAATCGCCGAACAAGCAAATACACGCACGTGTGTAGGGAACGTTCCCAACATGATGAAGCCCAATGCTTCCAACAAACTGAAGGCGATCATGTATGGCTTTCTCCGAGAGCCATACAGAGGATACGAATCAGAAATAAACGCGAAAATTGGCCTGTGAATGACAACAATTTGACGTGTGATACTAAAACCAGTATGCGCGTATGCTTACTTGAACACCCAAGGAAGGGCGGGTGCAATGAACAAAGCTGAGACTTCCGCAGGACTCAGGCCTGAACCAGAATTTCTTTGATTTCATCCACAACGTTTTCATTCCTGTGCCTATTCACCTAGGTCGTCCTTGAGCATGTAGTATATCGCAAGGGCGGCGAGATGCGTGAGCCCCTCCGAGAAACCGACAAGATATCTGAGTGGATTCTTGTTGAGCAAAAGCCTAGGCGACATTGATAATATATGTTGGCTTACATGACGAATTGAGTGAAGGAAAGACCCTTCCAGAAATGCGAGTCCGCCAAATGGGGAAGCAATCCATCGCTGGTTTCCCTGAGGGTGAGTGGCCAAAAACATGACCAGCCATCCACCGTAAACAAACTGCACTATTTATCCTACCCTGTGCCTGCAGCCTGGAATGCATAAATTAGCCACAATCAAGCAATAGAAGACCCGTATGCTACTCACGGCTTGAACCTCCTCGAGGCCGCCGAAGGCGGTCCGCACGGCAGTTCCTCTCATTTCAACTAGTTCCCTGAGAGGTAAGTTTTCCTGGATGCAAATTTGCCTTGGGCTCAATCGGCAACAAATGTTCCGATGCGCGTTTCTTTGTGAAGTGCCGGTTGTGGGCGTTCAGCTCAGACGCCCAAGGGCGGTGTCTATACACCGCAGCTTGTTGCAAGCTGAATTCGTTGCAGACAGCCCGCTCACTAATATTGCCGGTACAATTGACGGCATATTTGAAAGCTGCTTCGATACAAGTGCAACGTAGATACTATCTAAATTTTGAACTACTCCTTGCGTTTGGTATGCGGAGGGTAACCAGTGGATGGTTTTGGAAAACAATTTGTAGTCGAAACTCAAGAAAGCGGCGGTTCCAACTGGACCGTCCTGTAGTTACGATATGGTATTTAAATACGCTAAAGCGTATTTAAATACCAAATATAGTCGCATCTCGCGCTTAAGCCGGCTCGAATGCGGCAAAGTAGCGGCCACTCGCTGGCCGCATCAATGCACGGCCACTAGCATAGACAGAGTCTATGCAAATGACCTTGCAAATTGTGTTAGCCTAGCATTTCGAATCTTCTCCTTTGCCATTGCCAGCTGACATTGCGCACACACAAACAAAACATTCATGTTCATTTCCTCAGCATAAGATTTTCTGCCAACGATCGTGCATGTAGGGAAACTCGTACTGTCAGAAGAGTAACATGCATATAATCATGCAGTATATTAAATCACCGACTACTCCNCAAGCGCCCATATCTGCTGGCACGGGAAATCGAGAATTAGAAATAATGCAAGCTTTCTTATGGCTTCCCCATTTTTTAGTTTCGCTTGAGTGAAATGTGCCTCTCTTCGATGCCCACCTGATTGTTCACGTGTTCGATAAGGGCTTCGCCAGAGGGGCTAAGGGCTGTGAGAGATTTGAGATCGTCCTCCATGATTGTCGCATATCCAACACTGCATAGCCAACAGAGCCGTACGAATGATGTTGGGATAAAATACACGTGTGGTCGCAAATTCTGCACTGTTTTAGCTGCACATCTCACCGATCGAGGATGTTTACTTGAAGGGCGTCCAACCTCGCCGCGTCCTTCTCGGAGAGCTTGGAAAAGTCATATTCATCCCCAGACTTGCATTTTCCAACAAGCTGCTTCACCTCGTTGGCTTCTTCTGGACTGCATTAAGGAGCACCCAGCATCAATACTTCTCATTTTGTTTGATTTTGATAGGATTATCTGAAATTGCCTATCAACAGTCAGTACACGGACGCGCCCTCCACGTGTGCCTTACCTGACGGTAAACGCCTGAAGAAATTCTTCTTCACGACGTTGAAATACCGCAGAAACTCTTTCGAGGACAGATCCGCTGCCCGTTGACTTAGGCTTCACAGTGTCAGCGTTTCCAAGTTCCTTCAAAGACGCCATGAAGTGAGCCCCTACAGGATCCTGAAAAAAAGCATATGACGCCAAAGGGCTCACGCACATCGATAGCCACATAACTATCATTCAAGTATGCAACAATGTGTACGCAACAAGCAAACACGCCTGAGGGCGCCTTTCTAGTGCATGTGTACAAGTCTTCACCGCAGAGAACTATCCAGTGGCACCGGCGTATCACAGAGAGAACCAGTTTTAGAGCATGAAGTTACAAATGCACAAGGAACTGGAGATATGCACTGAAGGGTGTATTCGACGCAACTAGATGAATGCATACACGTGCGTGTAAATACAAACATATTCGCATGAATACCCCCAGGTATGCACGCATACATACACACATAGCGCATTTGACGTACACACAGAAAGAAACATGAGCGTCCAGATCCATTCACCCATTCACACATATTCGTGCAAGCAAGGGCGCATTCCAATTGCTGTGTGTCACACACAAACATGTGCCGGGATGAATGTACTGAGACATATCTACACTCCCGAATCTACTTCCACACAAAAGTAGACAAGAGAACATGAGCAGAGGTTTACATAAATAGCTACGCGCACACTGCAGCACAGCAATACATATACTTTGTATACAAACGTATTTGGGCGCATGCCTAAATGCCGAATTGTGAACGCATCATACGCAGTTCAATACACAACCTTTCCATGGGGATAAGGAAAGTTTTTTGAACTGCTAGCCCGTCAGCACTGGAAACAGTTTCTCGGCCTGCTGATTCGACGTACAACAGAAGGAACGTCGCCGGCAATTCCCTCTATTGCAGCTTTTAGCGCTGCATCTTGTAACTTCGCGTCGGTTGCTAACTTCCTCTGAAATGATTCAACTAGCTCGCGCACGATAACCTCTTGAAGGGAGCCCTGGATTGCCTTCTCCGCTTGCTGAATCGCAGTGAGCTTGCTTGTGATTCGCTCCACCATCCTCTGCCTCATTTGCTCCAGCAAAGCTACATGGTATTCAGCTAGCTGCTGCTGAACCTCATCTTTAAACGAAGAAACGTATTCAAGGCAACGAGCATCATTTGCGTATTTCTTCAACTGACGATGCACCAGCTCTTCACCGGCATCTTTACGGTCTTTCGCACTCTCGATCATAGCCTTTTCTTCCTTCCACAAATACTCACGGATGTTTCGGCTGCAGTTACGAACGCAACAGCTCAACGCCTTCATGTTGGTACTGGATGCTTACTTGCATTCAATTGAGGCTGATGCGTCGGTCATTCTAAGGGCGGGGAGGTCCTCACTAGAAGTAAGACGCGAGCATGTAAAATACTGCGCCGAAAGGAAATGTCTTCGAATAGAACCATGCGTTGCTCAAGACTTGGTTCGAGAAACCATACCAAACGCCGAGGAAACAGAGTCCATAGCTCGAAAGCTGCTCAACAGCACCTCACATGTTCGTCCTTATTGTCGGCAGGTAAGCGTTCAACTTTATACCTCGTGCAAGCAAAGCGCGTCTGCTATATGATGGGGCTCACAAGGTTCTTTGGCTTCTCATACTTGATTTCTACGAGCTGCTCTGGCGTCTTTGCTCGCTGACGGATGCAATACTTGTAACAGTCCTCTTCTGGCAAGTCGAACAGAACCGCCAGCTCTGCAGCAGTATAAACAGTAAACGTAGCTCCGCTGCCTACACCGTCAACTCTAAACCCTCAGGTTCTGCTTAGAGCTAACCGCATACTCGGTCGGCGTGTTCCCTTCAGTCAGCCGGCAACTCACCCGGATAATGAAATTTGTAGTCCGCGGGGAATGCAAATTCAAATGCATTCATTTCGTTCTGTGAGAATCCATTCTCCCATATGCATTTCATCAGTTCATCTTTCGTTATGAAAACATCCTTCTCCACCACGAGACCGTTTTCGCACCTGTGCCCCACAGTCTCAACACAACGGTACTGTTCAGCTCGTCAAAAAAAANAAAAAAAATGCAGATAATAATAGGCAAGCCAAAATATTAACACCCATCCATAGCCATAAGGCTAATCAGATAAGACATATGATTCAAACATTCGGGGAATAACAATAAATGCTGAATAGATCGAGGCGGCGAGCACGTTTCCTGTGAAAGTGTTCAATTATGCAGAATCTCACAGGTGCCAACGTGGTCATACCTCTTCGCGAATTCAATGAACGCACGAGGCCTGTTCTCCACGTCTGTAATGAGCTTTAGGAACCGGAGAAATAGCGGAGCATCCTTTGTGAACTTTGCAAGCGTGTCCCTGTGGCAGTCAGGCAGATTGCATCTCAACTGAGCAGTATGCAGACTTACCCAATGAGCCAAAAAATCAGCAACTAGTGATATGTGCGCACAGAAACGAGATGTTTTTTGTGCGACAAATACCACTGGCTGGCAACAGCACGGAAGACTTCGTGACGACCGGGAAAACCAAGAACGCCGTTCGCGCAGGATGCACACCAGCAACCACTTCGTATTACGTGGAGTGTCAGATTCCTTAGATCTCAGAAGGAGTAGATGAGCTGACCTCGAGGGTTCGGAAAGAAGGAGATCGTCGAATTGGGTGTCCGTAGTCCACGGCTTCGTGATGCGGTACTTTGTGTACTGAACCTTCTTGAAGCCCCATCCATCGCTCATATTCGCATAGCCTCGAGTCTGGTGGTTCGTGATGCCTCTTGTCTGCTGAGGTAACTGATGAAAGTAGCAAAGCGGCCTTGCTGCCACTTCGAACCTCACGCCCCCGGAAGAGACCCCACGAAGTGGGGCCCTAAAGTGGGCTAGCCAGAACAAGGCCATTGTTATACACACATACTTAGTCTAAAATGTGAATTAGATGTCTCCGAATAAATCCTGTCCCTGCGAAACCCAATTATCGAATGCATGCTCTG
>NW_013573868.1:0-735 GCF_000499745.2 Eimeria mitis | reverse complement strand
GTATAATTTCTGAGAGGTCAAAATGTCCGATAGGTCAGGAATCCTAGTGAACAAGTAAATATCGCACCCGTAGACAGCACTCTACGAACTTTTATGAATACGTTATAGGACACTAGATAGTACTAAGCGCCTTCCGTAGCGAAAAAAATGGGGACAGACCCTAATAGACTGATGTTCAATAACCATAGAGAATCGGTGAGAAGCAATGTTCTGCGAGGCGGACCGCTGGACCCGAAGGTCGCGCAGCGACTACCTGGAAGTATTCTCCAGATCGCGCCCGCAACAATGGCGGTACGACGCCGCACCTTCCTGACAGGAACGCCTGTCGGTGTAGGCAAAAGTCTAGCTGCAACCCCTTCTAACGGATTCGCATCCGCTGATATAAAGATAATGTAAAACTCAATATTTAGCTAAGTCATCACTAATTGAACACGTTCTTCTAACGGAGCTAGAAGAACAGAAACATTGTACTGCACACGCCATACAGTATTACCCCCCGTCGTGAAAGCGAATGCCGTGGGTATTCGCGTAAAGAGAAGCCCCCGGGACTGGGTAGACACGTGCGAACTATGTGTACACTAAAGGGCCCGAGCCGGCTGCGCCAGACGCATTGGGCCAACCTGACGAACCGCCCGCGCTTATGTAAAGCAAACACACGAACTGATACGAAAAAAAAGAAATTCAATATATAACTAGCCTGTTTAGGGGCAATCCACTCTGGCGAAGTGAGAGCGA
>NW_013573867.1:3142-3677 GCF_000499745.2 Eimeria mitis | reverse complement strand
CACAGGATAGTCAGCACCTTACATGAGTGGCCGGATAGCCAACACTACTAAACATTTGACACACCCAATCTTCCAGCCGCCGCTGCAGTCTAACACGCATTATGCTGAAGTTGCACTGCGTCCCCAGGTACTTGGGGTCGAGCGTCAAGCCAGCCTCGATATCGCAAATGCACATCGCAACGCGCAAACACCCTGCACCAGCAGATACCAAAGAAGAGTCCGGTCAAAACGAAGCCACCTCCGACTTGTCACACTGCAACTTCACGGATTTGCACTCATGCAGAAGCGCATCCATGCCTGCCGTACGTAGTTTGAAACTCGGCAGTACCCATACCGGCGCAGAGCGGGTGCGTTTGTCTCTGAGGGCATACTTGCTGAGAGGACCGGCGCGCGACTGTGACGGTAGGGAAGGGTTTGCCGCACTGCGTCAGTAGACGTGTGCACGCAAGCTTGACAAACCCGCGATACGCACACGTGCATGCCCCCAGCGCGCAAAACGTCGGAGTAGTAGAAGTCGGTAGATGCTGCTAAATTC
>NW_013573867.1:2654-3042 GCF_000499745.2 Eimeria mitis | reverse complement strand
TTGCTGAGAGGACCGGCGCGCGACTGTGACGGTAGGGAAGGGTTTGCCGCACTGCGTCAGTAGACGTGTGGATGCAAGCTTTAAAAACCCGCGATACGCACACGTGCATGCCCCCAGCGTCTTCGCGCAAAACGTCGGAGTAGTAGAAGTCGGTAGATGCTGCTAAATTTCACCGGATCAAGAGAACCAAACGCAGGCTAAGCACAAACTGCCGAGCAATGTACCTCGCTGCATTACCCGTAGCTGCCCAATTTAGCATTACTGGCAGACCGACGACAATCCAGAACAGGCGTGCTTGGACCATCGCGTGTGCGAATACAAGAAAAATGCGCCTCATTTGCTTCTGTTTCCTATGTTAGATTTGAACAGACACCTTTCCACTTTGCCC
>NW_013573867.1:0-2554 GCF_000499745.2 Eimeria mitis | reverse complement strand
CCGGATCAAGAGAACCAAACGCAGGCTAAGCACAAACTGCCGAGCAATGTACCTCGCTGCATTACCCGTATCTGCCCAATTTAGCATTACTGGAAGACCGACGACAATCGAGAACACGCGTGCTTGGACCATCGCGTGTGCAAATACAAGAAAAATGCGCCTTATTTGCTTCTGTTTCCTATGTTAGATTTGAACAGACACCTTCCCCGTTTGCCTTCAGGTTAGGAAGTCGGAAGAAAGACAATCAGCGATGCATTCAGAAACTCCACACACTCCGTGTCCAAAAATATTATGGAAGCCAGGACGACCCAGACCCGCCAGCCTGCATTGTACCGTCCGACGTTCTCTGAAGTACTCGGTAGGTACACACTGCGCCGGGGGCTCCGGTTCCTTCAGTGCAAGCCTCATGAACACCAACACGTCTATGACGTCCGCGGCCAGACCTTCGTTATTCCCATTGTCTGCAGAACTGCAGCCATCGTGCATTACCCCACATGCCCTAGGTACTACAAAACATTCGACAAAAATCACCGCACAGTCACTGATGCCTCCTGCAATGTACTGCACTGCACTGCACTGCACTTCACACTGCACTTCACACACGCGCATCCCATCTCCACTTCACCCCGCCCGCCTGGGCAGACACCAAAGGAGGGATAGCAGCCCCGAGTCCACGTCCTCTTACGCTCCAACATCAGAGATATCCACGCCTCCACATCATAACTCTCCATGCGTGCGCGTATATCTCATTGCCTTGAGTCGTACGATCTGAACAGCAAAACGCTCATAGCCGCGCCGATAACCTGGCTTTGCTTGGGGTGCTTCAGATGTGCTACAACGTTTTCTTTCTTCCTGGTGAGTACATTGCGTTGCCGCAACGATGTCTGATTCATATGCGCCTACCGCCTGCCAATATCAGTGGGTGATCACAACACGAGGGGAAGCTTCGCCACGTCGTAAAGGACGACGCTTGCACGCAAACTAGAGATCCACGATGCTCACAATATGCAGTCGTCCTACTGCTCCCCAAAGTACTCCACATACACCTGTAGGCAAATGCAGTTGCATCTAACCACGACATGCCAAACAACCGCAAGCTTCATAATGACGATACAACGGCGTAGCTGGCTGCATCGGGCGGCCCGATTGAATCCCGTGCTCTCCAAAGACTGACGGAAATCGAAAGCATGCAAGCCGTGATTGAAACATCACGAGCATGAAGACCGCAGTCCTGTTTCCCGTTTGTTCCTCTACTACGTTGGAGTGCCATCGACACATTTCCCGGCGTTGCCGAACCCAGCCAGGAGACAATCAGCAACACGCCACCGTCATACGTTGCGCTTAATGCAAGCCCGCAGCAGCACCGGAGATCCCAATAAACCAGAAGCACTTCCCTCCACCATGTTTTGCGCCATCCTACGGGGCACTCGATGACCACGCAATTAATTACGGGCTCCGCATGCCTGTNCACCATGTTTTGCGCCATCCTACGGGGCACTCGATGACCACGCAATTAATTACGGGCTCCGTATGCCTGTTGCGAAAGCGCCATGAGCAATCACACACGTGTCTCGTCCGCGACCTTTCCTTCGCCACTCTCATTTTTTAGAGTGCAACTGCCATAATACGTGACCAAACTGGCCGTCAAGTTTACTGTGGGTTTGACACAAATCACCGCCTAGCCGCAAAAGACGCCCTACACGCAGTGCGCTGCACGGACACTGCTTCACCAATTCACTGGAATAGTACTGTCAGAATCTGCTTCACAAACGTTCGTCCTCGTACCCTATCCCAGTAGATAGCAAAGAAGATAACGGGAAAAGCTAAACAATCCCAAGACCCTCCTCACACTGCAACTCCATGAATATGCACGCATGCAGACACATACCTCCATGCTTGCCATCAAAGAGTTTGGAAACTAACACTGCCGTACCCACGCACAGCTGATGCGTTTGCCACCGCAGGCGTACTTTCTGAACAAGCAGGCGACTGAGGGTACTCACGCATGCACGCCCTTCGCCTCCAAAAAGAATACTGCAGCCACGCCTACCGGCAGAGCGATCTGAATTTACCTAGGCCAAGGGAACCAAGCGCAATGCTAATACCAACTGCGAAACAATGCAACTGGCCGCAAGGGGCGTACTTGTCGAGCAGCGTCCTCTCGAAAGACCTAGGAGCATCGCAAACGCACGGCACGTGATTGAAACATCACGTGCTGGCGGACTGAGGCTGCTCTGCGACCTTCTCCCTGTTCGCCTCTGCCTACTGTTTTGGAGAGTTACAAACACTCTGCCGTTAGGTGCCGAAGCCGGACAAACGTCACTGAGGCGTTCACTAGTTCAACATATCCGAAACAGCTAGAATAATCACCGAAAGCTGTGAGTATCAGCCTGGCCTATAGGCACGTCTTTTCGTGCTGCGCAATATCTGCACAAGGAGCTCGGGGTTCCTCGTTATTTGCTGCAAGCCTCATGAGTACCTATCCAACCTGTGTTCGTTACGCCGTCGTCCGCTGCCTGTCCGTCGCCATTTCTGCCCTCCACAGGATAGTCAG
>NW_013573866.1:1363-2626 GCF_000499745.2 Eimeria mitis | reverse complement strand
TTTTTTTGTTTGTCTTTGGTTTGTTGTTGTTTATTGTTATTATTATTCTTCTTGTTTATTATTTTTATTTTTTATTTTTTATTTATTTTATTTTTTTAGTTTTTTTTATTTTTTTATTTTTTTTTATTTTTTTTTGTTGCTGTGTAGAAGGAAAAGACGAGCGCCAGGGAGGACTTGTTGAAATATAAAATAGAAAAAGCAAACGAATATGAATTCTCAATCAAAGCAGGCCAGGTCAGCAGCAGCAGCAGCAGCAGCAGCAGCAGCAGCAGCAGCAGCAACAGCAGCAGCAACAGCAACAGCAGCAGCAGCAGCAGCAGCATAAAATCTGTGTTTTTTTTTGTTTTTTTTTTTATTTTTTTTGCGTTTTTGTAAGCCACCCCCCAGTACCATACCTTCTCCCTAAGAAAACAAAACAAAGAACAAAAACAAAACAAAATAATATTTTATTTTATTTTATTTTTATTTTATTTTATATAGGAAGCTGTTGCACAGCTGCAGATGATGGGTAGCGAGCTAGAAAGAAGCACGAGGCCCCCCTCCCTACCCCCAGACAACAGAGTTTTGTTTACCCCTGATGTATGGCAATCCAGGCTCTTCGATGCTGTTGATGCGTAAGAATAATTGTTTATCTTTTTGTTTATTTCTTTCTTTTTTGTTTATTTGTTTCTCTATCTTTTTCTCTATCTTTTTCTCTATCTTTTTCTCTATCTTTTTATGTATTTATATCTATATTTATTTTTTATTTATTTATTTGTGTAAGGTTTTGTTTACCCCTGATGTATGGCAATCCAGGCTCTTCGATGCTGTTGATGCGTAAGAAATATACTTCTTTATCTCTCTTTTTTTTGTTTCTTTCTCTATCTTTTTCTCTATCTTTTTCTCTATCTTTTTCTCTATCTTTTTCTCTATCTTTTTCTCTATCTTTTTATGTATTTATTTATGTATTTATATCTATATTTATTTATTTATTTATTTATTTATTTATTTGTATGAGGTTTTGTTTACGCCTGATGTATGGCAATCCAGGCTCTTCGATGCTGTTGATGCGTAAGAATAATTGTTTATTTTTTTGTTTATTTCTTTCTTTTTTGTTTATTTGTTTCTCTATCTTTTTCTCTTTCTTTTTCTCTTTTTCTCTATCTTTTTCTCTATCTTTTTCTCTATCTTTTTATGTACTTATATCTATATTTATTTATATATTTATTTATTTATTAATTTATTTATTTTATTTATTTATAAAGGCGATCAAGGCTCTTCGGT
>NW_013573866.1:1180-1251 GCF_000499745.2 Eimeria mitis | reverse complement strand
CTGCCCCCACCGCAAGCGGCAAAACCTACGTTTGTTACTACGCGATGGAGTTGGTGTTGAGACAGTCCCAC
>NW_013573866.1:810-1080 GCF_000499745.2 Eimeria mitis | reverse complement strand
CAGGGCCCCCTCAACCAGTTGCCGTGCATATATCTCAGTTTTTTTTTTTGTATCTCTTCATCGATTAAAAAATATTTAGATATATTAAAATACATTAAAATATAATTAAACAATAAATATATATAATTTATTTATTTATTTATTTATTTATTTATTTTATTTATTTTATTTGTATTTAGGTATGCATCTGTGTTTGTCTCTGCCCCCACCGCAAGCGGCAAAACCTACGTTTGTTACTACGCGATGGAGTTGGTGTTGAGGCAGTCTCAT
>NW_013573866.1:0-304 GCF_000499745.2 Eimeria mitis | reverse complement strand
TATTTTTATTTTATTTTTATTTGTTTTTATTTATTTTTATTTGTTTGTTTGTTTATTTATTATATTATTTATTATCGCTCATTTTTTTTGTTTTCGTTTTTTTTATTTTTTTAGTATCACCCCATCTCCTTATACATTTCTTTACATTCTTAATCCATATATTTATTTATATATTTATTTTTATATATTTTTGTTTATATATTTCTCTATATATTTCTTTCTATATATATATATATATAAAGATTTATAAATATATACTTTAGTATATATATAAACATGCATAAACATATATACATATATATAT
>NW_013573865.1:3158-3771 GCF_000499745.2 Eimeria mitis | reverse complement strand
TATATTTAGCAACAAAAAAAACAAATAAATATATTACACAAACACCAGCAGCAGCAGCACCAGCAGCAGCAGCAGCAGCAGCAGCAGCAGCAGCAGCAGCAGCAGCAGCAGAAGCAGAAGAAGAAGAAGAAGATATAGATATAACATTTTCTTTTTTTATAAAAAAAGAAGAAATATTAAACTCATATTATTTATGTATAATACAAAACCCCCTAAACCTGCTGCTGCAGCTGCCCGCGCTGCTGCTGCAGCAGCTGCTTGCTGCTGATGTTCTCTTACCTATTATACATTTATTAATTTATAAATTATTTATATATACATGCATGGGGGCCCCCACCCTGCATAGGGGGCCCCCCCCCCTTATTGCTGCAGAAGAAGTGGTACAGCTCCAGGTACCCTAAACCCTAAACCCTAAACCCTAAACCCTAAACCCTAAACCCTAAACCCTAAAGGATATAAAAAAGAAAGAAATATATTAAGCAACAAGTAAACACTAAACATTAAATTATACAAAAAAAATGAAAAAAAACAACTCGTATAGAGTTGTATGCTTTTCTTAGGGTTTAGGGTTTAGGGTTTAGGGTTTAGGGTTTAGGGTTTAGGGTTTAGTGTG
>NW_013573865.1:1850-2556 GCF_000499745.2 Eimeria mitis | reverse complement strand
CAGCATTACAAGTATTGATAGAATGTTGTGCTGCTGCTTCTTCTCCTTCTGCTGCTGCTGCTGCTGCTGCGTGCAGCAGCTGCTGCCGCTGCTCGTTCGGCTGCTGCAGCAGCACGTTGCTTATCTATGGAGCCCCCCAGCAGCAGCAGCAGCAGCAGCAGCAGCAGCAGCAACAGGAACAACAGCAACAACTGCAACAGCAACAGCAACAGCTGCAGCTGCAGCAGCAGCAGCAGCAGCAGGATGCAGCAGCAGCAGCAGCAGCAGCAGCAGCAGCAACAGTTCTGCTGCTGATACCCTCCCCATTGAGTAAGCACAACTAATGCTGCAGCTGTAATAAATAAATAAATAAATAAAATAAAATAAAATAAAATAAAATAAAATAAAATAAAATAAATAAAATAAAATAAATAAATAAATAAAATAAAAATGATAATAAATATAATAACAACAATAAAAGGAATAATAATAAACCTGTATTTGTGCTGCTGCTGCTGCTGCTGCTGCTGCTCCTGCTGCTGCTGCTGTTACTGCTGCTGCTGCTGCTGTTGTTGCTGCTGCTGCTGTCCCTGCCGCTGTATTTCTCTTTCTTTGCTGCTGCTGCTGCTGCTCCTCCTGCTGCTGTGTTTCTCTTTCTTTGCCGCTGCTGCTGCTGCTGCTGCTCCTGCTACTGCGGCTGCTGCTGCTGCTGTTACTGCTACTGCTA
>NW_013569957.1:8575-10734 GCF_000499745.2 Eimeria mitis | reverse complement strand
ATATGGTCCAGCTTGTGCTAGTTGATTTGAATGAGTTATTGGATGCGGCTCACAATGCCAACATTTTTGGTAAATTAGTAGATCCATTGTGAGAATAAGTGTGTCTGGTACAAAGCGCTTGTTTCTACGTGAACATCGTAAAATGCCAGGGTTAGTGCCTGCCCATCACAAAGCGGAGTAAAAGCTGCTTTCGGTAGTGCTCGGTATTTTGCGTGTCCCGCTTGTAGAGTTTGGTTTATCGCCCATCACCTGCTGATTCTTTCAGAGTTTCCCCTAACTCTGTTCATTTCCTATTCTGACGAGCGCTGGGAGTCCTTTTATTTCTCATGCTGGGCTTGCGTGGTGAAATGCTTCCAAAATGAAAAGGCCGCAAGATGTGGAAGCTTGGCGCTATTCTGCTATACAGTCCTGTTCGTGATGCTGAACGCCTTCTTCACTCTAGTACTATTGTGGGTGCCTAGAAGGTTGGGTATGGTTCACCCAAACAAAGCAGGAAAGCGCGTGATGGGCTGTCGCATTGTTTCAGCCGTTGGGGACGGAGCCCTTGTATGCAGCTGCAAAAAATAGCATCCTCATATACACTCGTCCCATGGAGCTGGAATAGTCCATTTGAGCCTTTTTTGGCGTCGCGACACACNCATCCTCATATACACTCGTCCCATGGAGCTGGAATAGTCCATTTGAGCCTTTTTTGGCGTCGCGACACACTTCGCACGCAATGTTTTGGTGAGCATCAGAAAGTACGTTTTAAGGACAGTTCACTCGTATTGAGATTAGGGGTGTCGTACTAAACAAAGAAGATGTGAGCATCTGGAATAAGCAGGCACTCCATATGATGCTCTATATCCTGGACAATTCCTTAAAAGCAATGCCCGCAACAACTGAATGGTTGCCCTGGGCATCGGACAAGGCTCCTCGTAAAAGCAAGAAGCGCAACTCACAGGTAAGCAAAATAGACGAGCCTTATGCCGCAAAATCTGGCGGCCCGCAAAAATATCGTGTGCATGCGTCTCTAGTATATGTTGGCTGAGATGTGCATTTGCGGCAACTGATGCACTCACTGCGCCGACGAAAAACGTGTTTTGGGCCCGCTTCCGCTAGCAGTTGCAGAGTAGTGGCTAAAACGCATCTCTTCTGCCTGCAGCATGNTGTTTTGGGCCCGCTTCCGCTAGCAGTTGCAGAGTAGTGGCTAAAACGCATCTCTTCTGCCTGCAGCATGCTACCGGTTGGAAACAGGAATGTCCAATATTTTCCAGACACTGTCTCCTGTGTTCCCTCATTTTATTCTAGGCAAATCGTGGCAAAGATTGTTCTGCGGACCAACTTCTGGTTCAGTAATTGAGACTTTGCGGTGTTTGTCAGCCACCCGACCCACAGCGCTGCAGGACGTGCTAACAATTTTGAATACAACCGGCATGACAGAAGGGAAAGCTCTGGAGGCGTTCTCGCCAGGGTTCCACAGTTTTCACGAATTCGTTTTGCAGCCATCTTTTATTTCGCACCATCGGCCAACCCCTGGCAGCCAGAGAGCAGGCCTGAGTATAGTGTGGTGTAATATGCACACAGCAGCCCGCATCCTTTCCCTTTGTAGTAAGTACGTTACTCAGCTGTTTCGCAGTGCTTCCCCAGTATATCCGCGTAGGCTCAAGCATCCTGTTGCCGCTCGCCTACTGCAAAAGCAGCGAACGACGGCAACCTTCCAAGCATCTGCCGTTTGCTTTTTCCACTCTATATCTAGAACAACCCAAACCNGCGAACGACGGCAACCTTCCAAGCATCTGCCGTTTGCTTTTTCCACTCTATATCTAGAACAACCCAAACCGCTATCATTTCATTTTTGCAAAGCTTTGCTTCCAGCGTCTTTGTAGACAATTTGGGAAATGGCTACAGAGCCAACAGTTAAGTGTTTAGTGTTTAGGGCTTAGGGTATAGGGATTAGCGCTAAGGTTCGAGTGTATAGGCTTTGGTACTTCAGACCTTAGGGTTTAGTGCTTAGGTCCTGGGGTTCAGGGTTTTCGGTTTGCTGATTAGGTTTTATTTCCCAGGGTTTCCAGAGTTTTAGGTTTTAGTGTGTAGGGATTGAACTCTAGCTGCAGCTCACAGAGGCAGCCTGCACAGCTGAATGCTCGGGACTTCCATCGTCCTCGTATTAGTAATCC
>NW_013569957.1:7900-8475 GCF_000499745.2 Eimeria mitis | reverse complement strand
TACTTCAGACCTTAGGGTTTAGTGCTTAGGTCCTGGGGTTCAGGGTTTTCGGTTTGCTGATTAGGTTTTACTTCCCAGGGTTTCCAGAGTTTTAGGTTTTAGTGTGTGGGGATTGAACTCTAGCTGCAGCTCACAGAGGCCGCCTGCACAGCTGAATGCTCGGGACTTCCATCGTCCTCGTATTAGTAATCTTTGCCCAGGCCTACATGCCCAAGCGTGAGGCATGTCCTGTTGCTGCTGCTGCCTTTTATGGCTCTGCTGCTGCTCTGTAGGGTGCTGGTGGTGCGTCTTGTGATGCTCCTGCTTCGTAGCAGTGGAAGGCAGGGTCCGCCGTGCACGACATGTTTTCCTGGATTCAGTCAGAGGCTCCTGCTTATGCTGCTGCTACCGCTTTTGCTAAGGCGCTGGGGCCTGCAGTAGCTGCGAGTCCAACACGGCCATGTTATCGTTTCGTCACATCTGGGGTGTCTTCAAAATAAAGATATACTGGAATTCGCTGTACGGTAGGTTTCTAAAACGTGGCCCATCTGTTCCCGCTGTTGCTCCTCGTGCAGCTGCTGCTTGAGGGTATGCGT
>NW_013569957.1:3939-7800 GCF_000499745.2 Eimeria mitis | reverse complement strand
ATTCAGTCAGAGGCTCCTGCTTATGCTGCTGCTACCGCTTTTGCTAAGGCGCTGGGGCCTGCAGTAGCTGAGTTTGCATGCTGCGGGCGCAACACGGCCATGTTATCGTTTCGTCACATCTGGGGTGTCTTCAAAATAAAGATATACTGGAGTTCGCCGTACGGCAGGTTCCTAAAACGTGGCCCACCTGTTCCCGCTGTTGCTCCTCGTGCAGCTGCTGCTTGAGGGTATGCGCCAACAATGCAGTAGACGCTTCTCGCTAGCAGGGGCAATGAAACGTTTAGAAGCAGCATCCTTAGCAGTAACTGCTGCGGAAGCAGGGTGCGACAGTTGCTGCACCATGCAATTCCCCGTCTCAGCGAGCAAAAAAATGTCTGTACGTGTTCCAGCTTCTGCTCGTCTACAGTTAAGGGGAAACGCGGATTGAATTCAAGCTGATTCCGCTGTCGCCTGCTACTGCTGCGGCTCATGGAGTTTTCGCGTGTTCTATGGACACGGTCAGCCACCACTGGCTTGAGAGCATTAGCTGAGACGAAACGGAAGCAACACCTGATTATGCTGTACCTGATGCTGTTGATACTACGGCTGTTGCTAGGACCCCTTCCACTGGTGTTAATCTCGTGCAGCAGCAGCAGCCGTGGTGACGGCGTCACCCCGATTAGTAGGGTTACCACCAACAGCAACAGGGAAGCAGGCAGCTTGACTGCGTTTCTTCCGTAGGGTTCTTATGTGGTGCAAAGCACAATCTGAAGTGAGCGCATGAAAGGTCCGCCGATCCCCAATGCATTGCAGCGCTACTTGCTGTCAACCCCCATGGAATGGGCTTGATATGCGTGCTCTCGGTGTCTCCTGTTCTAGGCAGACGGCCGCCTATGAAAAGCTACGAATGGCGCCTATCCCTTCTCTGAATGTAAAGCGTGGGGTTCGACCTTATTCAAGGACTAGTGCGAGCTGCAAAGAAGGTGAACACTTGAGGCAAAAGTTTCCCCAAAGGCTGCTGAGATCTCTCCCTCGTCTCTAGACAGCCTGGGCGTTCGGCTCAGGGCCTGTNAGTTTCCCCAAAGGCTGCTGAGATCTCTCCCTCGTCTCTAGACAGCCTGGGCGTTCGGCTCAGGGCCTGTGATTGCGGGGAAAGCGGCAGCCTAACTGGAGTTGCACTGCACCTCGTTGCAGTTGGCGATGCAAGCCAACCTCACGGGAACGCATAGGGAAGCTTCAACGAAACTTCCTTTACTCCATGCCTTACTTCTACAAACGCTCCATAAGTTTACACTTATGGAGCGTTTGTATCCACTTCAAGGCAAGCTACCAGGGCCAAGTGAATGCTCCTGTGCTATCTGGGGGAAGACAACGCTAGACTCGCGGAGCTGTTATGCTCGGCTACCCGCACAAACGGAATGCCCGCAGGTCGCGTCGTATGATAGGCAGTATCGCTGATCTTATTATTACTAGCTCATACTGTTGCTGTCTGTCTAAGGCAGCTCATACTGCCACCCTGCTGAATCGGGCGGTCCTTTGCTAAGATCGATGACTCCCTCCGTAGCATGGTCTGCCTGCAGTTAGCACAGGAGCCTTCACGTGGGCTTGGTAGGTCGCGTGTAAGCAAATNCGTAGCATGGTCTGCCTGCAGTTAGCACAGGAGCCTTCACGTGGGCTTGGTAGGTCGCGTGTAAGCAAATACAAACGTTCTATAAGTGTATTAAGAGGTAAAGAATGCAATAAGGGAAGCTTCAGCGAAGCTTCATTGTGTGGACGCGTGAGGCTGGCTCGTATTACCAGCCGCAGTGAGGGGCGCTGCAACCCCATTTCAGGCTGCCACCTCTCCGCAACACCCAGGCCTGTGCTCAATGCCCAGGACGCCTGCAGACAGGGGAAGGAGGTCAGCTCCTTTTGGGAAACTCTTATTTCAAGTCTTTAGCTAGACTACAGCTCGCGTCTGCCCTTGTCTAGGGCCAGAGAGCAAACGTTATACCCTCAAAGGCGCACAAAAACCAGAGACGCAAACCGCTGGTTGAATAACGCGCTTACTTAACACCGTCAAGCACAGTCCGTCTCCTAGTTCCGTATGTACACTTCTTTATGCATAGCACCAACCGATCACACGCCCATACGGCCGATCGTTTTCTCGTCGCCGTAGCGACAGNTTCTTTATGCATAGCACCAACCGATCACACGCCCATACGGCCGATCGTTTTCTCGTCGCCGTAGCGACAGGTGGCTGCACATAACGCATCACCTAACACATCACATTTAGTTCCCATATATAGTGTAAAATTCATACATACTTAATTTATTCCAAATTATAGGGGAAATATGAATGATCCTCACATTTGCAAGACTCATGTTACAACCCTGCATGCATTAGGCGAGTGGGCTGAGGTTCACGCAAGGCACACTTTCCGTATCTACATTGAGATCTTATGAGTGACTTTTCTCGATAATATACAAGACGCAACAGGTTGCCTTTTTAACATGCAAAATGCGTGTGTTTACATCGCTTTTCGTTGCCGGTGTGGCTCTTCTAGCGGAGGCGACTGGGATCGCTGAAGTACCAGCAGCTCCTCTTCCCAGCTCTGAGCTCATTCTTGCAGGCATTGACAGCCTTGCTCACCGGCAACGGAGAAAGTTTCCATTTTTAGCGCTTGCCATCCTGGCTGCCACAATTTCCTTGGTGCTTCTTGTCCTCGAGTGCTTCAGAGCCATCCAATCGGACAGACAGTTTACCAGCTTTGGAGTGAATACTCGAAGGCTTGCGGAAGGAAGTTCGGGTTCATGTAACGTAGGTCCTTTCTAACAGAAACAGGGNTGAATACTCGAAGGCTTGCGGAAGGAAGTTCGGGTTCATGTAACGTAGGTCCTTTCTAACAGAAACAGGGTAACTATGTCACACAGATGTCCAGACTAGGAGCGTACAGACGCTCGCCGAGTTAGTGTATACCTGACGGTGCGTAACCGAGATATTTGAAGGAAGCGCACGAACATACTTATGACGAGGTTATATGGTTACCGGAGAGTTTTCCCACTCTTGATCCCAATCCGCTACGGGTGCCTACGAGACCCAAATGAAAGAGCGGATGTTTCCCTAACGGGAAATTGTGCCATCATCCTCAATGTTCAATGAGTTGTATTCGGGGGGTCCAACACAGTGTTATCCGATCGACTCATTTTGTGAATGTACGGTGCTATTGCCGACGCATCCCGATGACCTCACGATGACGTGCTCGGAGCAGACTGCGCTGTATTGTGCGGCAGTACTCCAGAAGATGTCCATGCATTCGACAGCCAAGGGGTTTTTAGTTGTGCGCCCGGTGATATTTAACTTATTTCTCAGTTACCTGCACCTTGATTGCACCTATGCTACGCGAGAGGTAGGCTGCAGCAGCAATGTTAAGAGTTCCAGCGCACTCAGTACATTTACACTTGGATGCTTTAAGCATAAACTTTAGACCTTTCTGCAATTCANTAGACGCCATGCCATCTTCTGAGCAGCCAACCTTCTCCGCGCAACGGGAGTATTTCTTCCAAGCATTCTGTTGCACATGGAACTCAAAGCCTCTTGAGCAAGGTAGGGCTTTCCCATAGACTCGCTGGGGATCCCAGATATCGTAGCACGTGGCCCATAAAGCAAGGGACAGTGAGTGACAGTTTTAGATGCACAGGGCAGCATGCATCAACTGACAAGTTCGTCTGAGCTAGCCAAACCGGCGAACCATACCCAGCAAATTTGCGAACTTTGATTGGGACTCTTCCAACGGGCGGAGCTCACGCACTCATATCCTTTGCTTCTGCTCTGCATGGATAGTTGGATTTCTGGGCTCGCATATCTGGATTTACAAGTGCATCCACCGTTGATGCGCACTT
>NW_013569957.1:2895-3927 GCF_000499745.2 Eimeria mitis | reverse complement strand
TGGTCAGTTTCCCGAGTCAATCTCTGAAACAGCAATGAAAGCTACATAGAAGGGAACAAAGTACGCATTTCTTTCCATTGGGTCACTAGATTGTGCTACACAGCGTTTGGCTGCTATTCGTTGAGACCTTCGAAGTGGACTCGTGATGCGATATATTGGGAGTGAGGGGGTAGCAGGAATGAATCATCAGCTCGCGGTCGTCGGGGATGGAACATGCTGACGATAGCATTGAAACAGAGAATTAGAATGGAAGGTGGTACACCATGATATACAGGGTTTTCCCAGGACGACATGCAGAATATGTGGCAGGTAAGGATCATCTGCATCAATCGGCTCCTTGCTAATAATGACAACACTTTGCATTTAGCTGCTGAGGTAAGGCCATTTGAGTGTGGCGAGACATTTGAGGAGTTATTCGTGGAACTATCTTTCCTTTGGGTCATCCACACCCCAGCATGCGTGTTAGGCTTCGGTGCGGTTCCGACAAGTATCTCTGTAATCATTTATATTGGGCGGTATTACTTTAGTGGCATGCAATATGTACCTGTATAGCGGGATTGTTTCGCTGCAGTTCCACTAAGTATCTTTGAGTGACGTTAGCTTAGTTCTCGCAACAGTGCTCCTGTACTCGTAGCTCCTCGCCTTAAATATAGTTCCTATCTTCTGCATAATGCGTGCTTAATGTGAGAGACATTGATACCCAGTCTAAGCAGAAGTTTCCAGCTGGTTTGGGAGAATACCGCCCCAGTTGAGGACGGTGCCTCCAGAGTAGTCCAGCACTCCACCACCAAGGCGTATATTCTTTAGGAGCGTCTCTCCCACCAATCACAGAGTTGTCTTACCTCATGCCGTGTGAGCTGGATGAGTGGCCTCTCTGAAACTGTCATGTTAGTGTACGTTGCAGTGGTCCCTGTTGCCTAAATATATATTAAACCGGTGCGCGCGTCTAACCATAGCCGTAATGAGTGCATGAGCCTACCCGCTGTTAGGGACGCAATATGACGCTGTCAAAATGCGCGCATAGTCCCTTCC
>NW_013569957.1:2717-2819 GCF_000499745.2 Eimeria mitis | reverse complement strand
ACACGTATATGTGCGTGCGCACGGATTTATGGTGTTGGAGCGCGAACGGCGAAGGATCATTTCCCTTCAACTGCGATTTCCTTGCGATTTTCCGCGGTGCGC
>NW_013569957.1:2165-2617 GCF_000499745.2 Eimeria mitis | reverse complement strand
CTACGATCTATCGAACAGCTACGTTTTTCATAATTATGCGCATGCGGGACGGAAAAGCAACAACTCGATACATGAAGCTGCAAATTTCGTCGCGGTGCCACGCCTATACCGCTATGTTATGTTGTTATCTGTTTCCATTGTAGCAAATATGCGTTGTAGTATTCCTGTGTCCACGCGATTATGAGTACTTCTACGTTTAAGCCTGTATGAGAGCAGCCAGGCACGTATATGTGCGTGCGCACGGATTTATGATGTTGGAGCGCGAACGGCGAAGGATCATTTCCCTTCAACTGCGATTTCCTTGCGATTTTCCGCGGTGCGCCATTTTGGCTGGTGCGCTATTCAAGATAGAGGTTTATACGAATGATTTCATTGAATCGCACACGCAGTAAATACACAGGGCAGTATGTTGTAACAGGCTGCAGCCAGGCAGCTGCATCGTTTTGCGGGCG
>NW_013569957.1:699-2065 GCF_000499745.2 Eimeria mitis | reverse complement strand
AAGGTTTATACGAATGATTCCATTGAATCGCCCACGCAGTAAATACACAGGGCAGTATGTTGTAACAGGCTGCAGCCAGGCAGCTGCATCGTTTTGCGGGCGGTCTTCGGTTTGCATGCCCTGGCTGAAATCAGCCGCGTCTGCTGTTATGAGTGTGTATCCAGTCTTGGAGTCTTTTGTGGGGGTGTCGGTGGCCTGTATGTGCGTGCAGTGTGGTACTGTACTGTTTGCGAGTGCACGTTTACGGGTGCTGCGTGGGGAAGCCTTCCCTGGTGTAGCGTCCGAGAACATTTTGGGTCAGGAAGTATGCGCATGAACGCCATCCAAGGCTGCGCAGTTGCGAAGCGTTAGGCGAGTAAAAATGTCTGTAGTGCGTGTGATGCACTCCAACAAATTCATTTTTTCCGTGCGGTTACTGGTACTTGCGCGTTTCGACCTGTACGGGAGCAAGCATTGATGCATATACGCATGCGTGCAGTTGTGAGAAGTTGTTGGGTGGAAGGAAGTTGGGTCTCAGTATTGTTCGAGCGCGGGTGTCATTGGCTTGTAGCGCAGTCGGGTGTTGTGGAGCTATGATATGCGTTTGTAAGGCAGACTGCGACATGAACGGGCTGATTGAGTCAACCCGTGGTAGGGTCCAGTAGCAGCTAGGCGGCGTTTTGTGTCAAGCGCTTGGAAGTATTGATGGCCATTCCGGCTGCGTGTGAGCGGAGTGCGTCTGCGGAGCGTGGGAGTAGCGAAGGACGGGAAACGGCCGACAAATGTATGTAAATAATCATGGCACTTGCTGGAGAGTATGCGGAGGGCGTGGCTCGTTGTGAAGTTGGCTCGTAACCTATAGGGAAGGCGAAATGTGTTGTGCATGTGGATGGTCCTGGTTTGGCGGTGTTTCTTTTGCTGCATTGCGTTGGGTGTAAGTGCAACTTATGAATGCGTCAGTGGCTTGCTTCCGTCCGAGGTCGGCATGCCACGACAGAGCGTCCACAGCATTCCAACATGGTCGACAGAGGCGAAGCGAAAGAAGACGCTGGGTCTGCATGCACGTGATATTTCCAGGACATCTTGAGCCTGGTGAATCAGCGTTGGTTCCCCAAGAAGACGTGATTCGACAAGGAGGAGTCCGCGTGCAGCCAGCTGCATCGTTTTGCGGGTGGTCTTCTGTTTGCACTTGGTCTGCATGCCCTGGCTGAAATCGGCCGCGTCTGCTGTTATAAGTGTGTGTGCACTCTTTTGTGGTGGTGTCGGTGGCCTGCATGCGCGTGCATTGTGGTGCTGTACTGTTTGCGAGCGCACGTCTACGGGTGCTGCGTGGGAAAGCCTTCTTTGGTGAAGCGTCCGAGAACATTTTGGGTCAGGAAGTATGCGC
>NW_013569957.1:0-599 GCF_000499745.2 Eimeria mitis | reverse complement strand
GGCGTTAGGCGAGTAAAAATGTCTGTAGTGCGTGTGATGCACCCCAACAAATTCATTTTTTCGGCGTGGTTACTGGTAGTTGCGCGTTTCGACCTGTACGAGAGCAAGCATTGATGCATATACGCATGCGTGCAGTTGTGAGAAGTTGTTGGGTGGAAGGAAGTTGGGTCTCAGTATTGTTCGAGCGCGGGTGTCATTGGCTTGTAGCGCAGTCGGGTGTTGTGGAGCTATGATATGCGTTTGTAAGGCAGACTGGGACATGAACGGGCTGATTGAGTCAATCCGTGGTAGGGTCCAGTAGCAGCTAGGCGGTGTTTTGTGTCAAGCGCTTGGAAGTATTGATAGCCATCCTGGCTGCGTGTGAGCGGAGTGCGTCTGCGGAGCGTGGGAGTAGCGAAGGGTGGGAAACGGCCGACAAATGTATGTGCATAATCATGGCGCTTGCTGGAGAGTATGCGGAGGTCGTGGCTCGTTGTGAAGTTGCCTCGTAACCTATAGGGAAGGCGAAATGTGTTGTGCATGCGGATGGTCCTGGTTTGGCGGTGTTTCTTTTGCTGCATTGCGTTGGGTGTAAGTGCAACTTATGAATGCGTCAGTGG
>NW_013569956.1:2194-10287 GCF_000499745.2 Eimeria mitis | reverse complement strand
TTGCCACTACGGTTCTTAGAAATGCCGGAATATCAGACCCCGAAGATGTGATGCGGCGGCTTGCTCAAAGCGGTGCTATATCCATGGGCTGTGACCCTCCTTGCCATGGGCTTGTGCCCGTGGACAGGGTCCCGTGTCAATATGCCTCTGCAACACCTGACAGGCCGGGACAGCTACTAGAAGGGCCTTCTACCTGCGAAACGCTTAGGTGTGGGGCTCCACACTGCAGTTCAACAAAGCAGTCGCTCTCCCGTGGGCTGAGCAATTCTAGCTGTTGTTCACTCCACGAAGGCACAGCAGAAGTTCCCACACAACATGGAAAGAGGGAATGCACAAGCAACAAAAAAGATGGCACTTATGTTGAAGATCCGGAAGATCGCCCGCTACCGACTCTGTTGAAGCGTCAACAACAACCACTACATACGCAACGGCAACCGGGTTCGCAGCTTCCTGAAAATGTGGTTCAACATAGGCGAGAGCAACTCCAGCAACAGCCCATGAAAACTGCAAATCGGCCAGAGGCGTCCGCAGAAAAGGAAAGCGATACGGTTGTAGAAACTGGTGTTAAAGGCAAATGGGAAGGCGCAGCAGACGAGCGACCCTGCAGAGCTGTAGGGAGGGCAAAAGTGAGCAACTCGACTAACATGCCGGCTGACCGGAGATGGCGCTTTAATGAATTGTGGGCATGCTTATCTCATGGCTTCCCCCCGCCACCTGCTCTTGGCCCCATCATACGTGTATCGGATAAGGATCGCGATGACCCACTGTCAGTTACTAGCAGCTGGTGCACCAGCGAGTGCGAGTCCGAGTTACCGTGCCAGACTATCCTTCTACCGCACGCATCGAATTGCACGACTCCGCCGGTCGGGAAACGGGTACAACAATGCATAGCAAGGCAGATAGAAACTTTCTCAAAGGATGGATGGCTTCCGACCAGCCAGATGGAGACGCTAGAAGAGTCGACTGGCCAGACATGTATGCCTGACGAGCACGACCAGCTCAGCCGAAAAGAACAAGACCTCTATAAAGCATTTGCTCCAAGAATGGAAAACGGGGGAGCTTACGAAGGAATTAGTGTGGCAAACGAAAGAGCTACGCTGATGACGCGAAGGATACCTGAAACCAGCCGATTCGACGCATTCGATGCTCGCCGAGAAAGAGTGCCTGAAACGCCCCCGGCTGATGTGGACTTCAATAGAGGCAAGAGCGTCCTTCGAGAAGATCGATTGTTTTTGACTAACGATCAACAAATATGCAGGGCGCTAAGTGTTGGTGCTGCCCCTCTAAAACTTCAGCAGCTTCGGCAGTGGGACTCCCACATTCGTCAGAAGTACAACGCCGATATGTCTCTTAGGGAACGCTATCTTCACCAGCTCAACGCTGTAGCAGGCCACAGACAGGCCCCAGGGAGATCTTTTCAGAATGCATCCTTACCACGTGCNGCCCAGCCACACTTAAAGAATGCGGAATTGAAACCACCTGCGCACCGTCCGCTCGCCCCAGAGCTCCAGGCGAAATCGTCACCCACAACTGGAGAAGCAAGCATCCCCAGTGCACAGGGCAAAGCGGAAGCCTTCAGCCCTAGGCCCGCAAAACCGCCTAATAAACACGCTCTACCCGTGCAGAAATCTGCCCGCTCATCATCTGTGAGCGTTATCAATAAAAAGTCTCGATTTACCAGGGCTTTTTTGGGTGCCATGCTTCCGCGGAGCAGTTCAAGGACGCGTCAGTAATATGCTTCCTTTCTCAAAGGCAGTCATGTTCATCCTTTTTGCTCCGGCGGATCAAACCACCAAACGTTCTACTATATATGTTTTAAGCTAGTTAATTTGTCACATGCCAACACATTCTAACGCTTGACGAATCAGATTCTGTTCCTGTGCAATCTTACGAATAAGCTTAAGAACTCTCGATCCGCAGATACTGATAAGCACAATTTTGAAGCGAACCTTCCAAAGACGATTTTTGCGTTTTATATTAGTGCCNGATTTTGAAGTCCGTCTCAAGTATCACCGGCAACAGCGGTAGTTTGCCGTAGCCAAAGCCAATCCCACTTCGTACTCGTTTTCTTTTATTTATAGCTAAAGGGTGGTAATTATCTATAGTCTTTACTCCATTTAAGCGAGCGGGCTGCATGCAGCATTACACTAGCCTAGCTTCTTGGTGTCTGATGCAACCAATGCCCCAGGATGGGGCATTGGCCATACAAAAATCCTACACAAAAGTATTGGTGGTGCTAAAGTTTACAGAAATAATTAATCAATTGGCTGCTGGTTTGGTAGTCCACCCCACGACTGTGGATACCACTTCGGAAATACTCGACGATAAAGGGGCAACAAAACCTGAGAGCAACACCATAAATCAATACCCTTACAGGCATTTATTAGCATAACTACGAGAAAGACAACGGTAAGGATGTAATAAGTGCAGACTAAAGTGGACACAACCAACCCCAGTGCATGCCGCTGCCAAGTAAGAACGGCTCTTTTTCCAGCTGCTAAGCAACACAAAGCCCCATGGCGTCCTGCAGTGTGCATACCCTTGACACTCCAGCTTATGTCGGACGAAAGGTGTCTGCAAAACAATCTAAGAACTCGTGCTATCACTCCACGAACAATTTGGTGGCTGCGTTTGCTTTGGTCACCAGAGAGGGGTTTACCTCGTCGTTTTGCTTAAGGTAGTCGCTGAACTTGCACTTCATGTACCCGTGAGTACCCAACGGCTCCACAATGTTTCCGCGGAGCCCCCTCTTCGTGTGCAATTCAATTGGAGCAAACCACCTGCAGAAACGCGACGACAAGAAGGCTGTCGCGGCAAGCTGGCATTATCATATATCTTTCAAAGCTTTCAGCGAGATTGTGGGTTAAATGACACAGAATCCACAACTGCTGCATGGAGGAGAGGATCTGGTGCGTCAGCGCTCCCGCAATATAGGAGCAGCTCAGTCGCAGCACTCACCGCACGTCGTCGGGATTGAAAAACATGAACCTCACAACTGCCTTGCGCCTGTGAACCTTAAACGGATGACCACTGAGGAGTACACGCTTAATAATTAAACGGCTGCTCGCTTTATTCACTGGAAGAATGGAGCCCCACGCTGTAACGCGCACTTTGTCCAATGCTGCGCAGTCCACAATTCACACCACACGTAACAAACTCAGCCCTGCTCCCAACCCTCACAGCATGCCTTCCGCTGCATTGCCAATATGAATGTCCGTACCTGATTGGTCAGACCGGAGCATAATGCAGGGCGACGGTGGGAGTACCAGTGGTGAATATACAGTTGCGGTGACAGTTGCACCTGGTTCTGCCCAGCGCTTAAGTTTCCACTTCGCTGCGCTATGCATACCATGCCTCGGTTCTTCTGAGTAAATTGGGGCGGCTGGGAATCTGCACCCAACACCCAGAAGGCGCAAAACAGAGCTCGTACATACAGGGGAGTCCTACAAAGCACAGGCAATCACTGTATGCTGCATCTGCATGCGCGGATCCAGGGAAATTTACCTCCGGAATCCGCATGCCATCAACAGTGGATCCTTGCCCTTTATTGGTGAATCATCACAAAACGTTACTTGGGAGTGGACAACCGCCACCTGGCTCTCGTGCTGTAGTAGTTGCGAAACTAGAAGAAAGTCGGGAACCATCAGGTCGTTATCTGCGCTGGCTTTAGGAGCAGACGCTAGAATCTGAGCTTCAACAGTAAAGCGACTAGCCACTCGTTGAGCCATCGCCTCAGCCAAAGCTTCCTCAAGTTCCCTGCCACTCAGAGAGGAATGCTGCTTCACCAGCTGCTGCAACATGTATGAATGCCGCAGAGGTATCAACAGGCGGCAAAACCTTCCTGAGAATCCGCCCGTAGGTTTGCACATTTCTGCATGAGCACGGTGTGCAAATGTAGCCAGGCCCTGAGAAGCACGCAAATCACAAGTCGCCATGCGGAAGGGCACCCATCAACGGGACCTTAACATACTGAACTGTGAGAGGGCCACTAGGCCAGAGGCCAGTCACATGAACAAATGCAACTGGGTGCGCCGAATCCTCTACCTTCAGGCTGGATACGTCGATAATGCGGCCGTAACCGATAGGTAGGTCCTCATTCTGGGCCCAAGGAGACGATCGAAAGCTCTTCAGGCCGCGATACTTTTGGAAACGCTCTTTCGCAGGAATGTCCAACGGAGTGTCTACCTGAACGCGACAAATCACAGTCAGCTACAGCACCGCTGTCGGTTCTGCATCCAGCTTATTTGCACAGGCAGAATGGTAGGATTAAATGCACCCAGCTCACCTGGTCTGGAAACTCCTTCTCCATCTCTGCCGCTTCCCGCCGTTGGGCGGCATACGCCTCACTGAGCATCAAACAAAGATCAGAGTAGCCTAGCGTCGTATCAATCAGTACGCGGCAAAATATTCTGAAGTCGCTAAGGAGGGGGATATTTCTCAATAAAGACTTCCGCATATGAACTGCCAANTGCCAACACGTGCTAGTACATACTTATCTGTTTTCATCTGCTGTTGTTCTGCACCGTTCAGGGGCTTCCAATCATCATCTGCTTCATCAGGTGCGGTCGATGCCGGCTCAGTGTCCGCTGCAAGAGATGCCACGGCTCACGAGTTGTAAGAGCCTTTACATCGGGGTCAGGTTCCATCAGTCGCCACAATGCAGTGTAGGCATGCATGAAGAAGACGCGCAAAGGAATTCGCACGCTCACCATAAGTAGCCTCCTCAGGTTGCATATCGGCGTCGCTGTTCATATTTACCTCCTCCTCGCGATCGTCATCGGTGCCGTCTGTATCTGACTCCAGCCAGGCTCGCTCGTAGTCCCCTACATCCTTCGGGACGCGAACACATCTCCTGGGTGCAGCTGAAGCCGTTCCATCATCACCGGCCATTTCGTCTTCTGTGGGCCAGGTTTGCTCCAAGGCAGCAATGTCCAAGGGCTGCAAAGGGTGGGATGCTTGGACTACTTCTGTGACAAGCAGAGGCACGCACGTGTGGTCTCGCATACTTAGCCGCTGGAATAAAACAGCCTCTACAGAAAACGAAAACACGAGAGCATCAGCCCGCACCATGAGGAGGCTGTGCGCGGTATGCTGGGCACGAGCTACTAACCTTGCAGGTCTGCCTCGAGGACTTCGATATCAGTTGTTGCGTGACTACCTACTGCAGCGAATTCCCGCCTTTTTGGCACTGGAACCATCGGGTCAATCCTGGCAAGCACGAAATCGCCCACGCCGGTAATGTGCACAGGCAGCCTGCGGCGCCACAGCACATAAATGAAGCCGAAGGTTTACTTGCGTATGCCTCTCCTCGGTCAAGTAGTCCCGCGTGACCCATCAGAAGGGTAGACGACGAAAAGCTATACTCGAAAAGCGGTATACATCTCTGCATGCACAACGGCGGCTTCTGCTCGCCCACTTGCAAGTGAGACCGGCTCCGCGGACCAGTCCCCAAGCTTCAAGACAGGGCTCTGGCTGCGCAGTAGGGTCTTCCGACAAGGCATGCCACGCTATGCGCCAGCTTAGAGCGAGTAAATGCCCACGCCTTCTGCACGCAGTTGCCTCCGCTCCTTTTACTAGGTGTTTTGCACTTAGATCGGCTTGGATTAGTGTAGGAGCCGCCCCCAGAGCCCGTAAAGCATTGCGCCAGTCCGTCGAGTTCCCTATACTAAAAAACTTTCTACGGAATACATCACAGCACGCCAAAAGCATATTTCCTCAGAAATGAGTTGCATTTGGATGGATGGGGAACAATGAGAATATCGCTGAATGGGAAACTATTATGATTGTGTCGTCTCTCAACTCCTCAAGCAAAGTTTAAAATACTTAGCACATGCGCAACAAGCGCTTTGTTTCCGACAAGGCTCGCCGACTTCCTAATTTGATGTCCTATTGTGCATTCACCTTTCGGAGCCAAGCTCAGATTCAAAGAAGCGGCGCATGAACTTCAGACTCTCATTCGCCGTATGCTTTCCCTGTTGTGCACCTGCCGGATCTAACAAGGAAGGATCTACACAGCCGATGCCGATCACTGAAGGTGGGAGGCCCTGCAACTTGAGGGCCTGCAATACTTTGTATCCCCGGCTACTAAAGGCGCTGTTTTCATAAGTGCAATTACCCCCGAAGACACATAGCAGCACGTCGCAGCAGCTGCACAGGTCCATATACCGCAAGAGCTCGCTCGGCCGTTCGGGTTGCCCCCCTTCCTGTTGCATTACGTCACCAGCCTCTCCTCCATCTATGCGTGGCGCAGGCACCAGCAACACCTGTTGTGGGTGTCTTTTCGGTATTTCTGGGTTCCGTGCATATGCAGGCAATGTGAATAGATAGGGGCAGTGATGTGGATGGCTTCGAAAGGCCCGTTCCATCGCACCATTCGTTGTCGCGGTGGTCTCGTCTTCGTCCATACCTCCACCCGACACGTCGTCATTAGCTGCTGCCCCATACTCGTTTACAAGTTCCCGCCTTAGCGCATCAAAGACCCTGTCAATACATACACAATCTGAAAACGGGAGAAGGACAACTACCTTAGGGGGTGGGCCAGAGGGGCTCGATGCTTGTTGCTGATGATGGTCCCGACGGAGCTGAAGGCGGCGCTGCTTGGACCGTTGCACACGGTCAGACTTCGTAATGGGCCTGTTAATGGAAAGAGCTGCAGCATTTGCCGCCGCAGCCCTTCGCTTTTCTTTGAGGTTCTTAGGCTTGGAAGCCGACCCCTTAAATGCCTTGTTCTGTTGTTTCAGGAGTGAACGATGGCGATGACCCATGGTGCCGCGCGCGTAGGCAAGAGGGCGATTTTCTAAACGTATGTGGGAGAAATAACACTGTGGATGTATGCAGGGAAGTCAGATGTATCGACGAACTTGAGTTCCTTCGGAAGCTCAAGATTGTACCGAGTCGGGCACGTACGCAGCTGCTGCATTACCCCAATATCAACGACAAATTCTAACAAAACACCTAGTTTGACTGAAATGATGTAGAATTTCAAAAAACATTCTCTAAAGATTCGGTATTTCTCAAAGTACATAAAGCATGCCCCTCTCGAAGCCCGTCGGCGCATTTGCCTGCTGCATAATGCAGCCCCAAAGGTTGCCAGTAGTTTCGGTCCTAGGCATAGGCCGGATCATGCAAAATGGGACCGATAAGTTCACAGTTAATTAAACAAATCATAACATTTCACCTGGAGTTGCATTCGTAGTATAGTGCGCTGGACTAAAAACTCCCCGCGTTTCCGACAATTTTGCTGGGCCGTGGGTGTAATGCACAGCGCCCTTTTCGCTGTCACACTATAAAACCCACTAGATATTCAAAAGGTATTCGAGTTCTCTGATTTCTTCAAAGGGGAAGATCCTCAGAAGAATAGAACTCCCTTGACCCTCGACGAGGGTCGACATCTGAGTCACAGCCTCGGCCTCACACCCAGCCCCCACGCTGGTGCAGGCCGGTGAGCAGTCCGTTCCTNATCCTATAGTATGTAATCCTTTTCATGATACTAGGTCTCTAGAGGCCACACAGAGGAGCTATTGTAGTGCTCGTGCACTACAGTGGGGGTGCTCGCGAAGTTTCCAAGGAGAATCTTCGGCCTTACGCACGGGTCATCATTGATTCCAACAGACTCCAAATACCTTATATGAGAACCAAAAGGCACCTAACATCGTGTCGAATATCCAGGCTTCTTGAGCACAGCTGTGCAGCGGGAGTAGTCTGGCGCTGTCTGTAACACGGGTTAGCGCAGAAGCTTTCACCTGGTTTTGGCACTTGCTTAAGTCTTTACCTACATCGCGGCTCGCCTCTCTCCTAGATAACGGCCAGAGAACAAGCGTTATGTTGTCGTAGCGTGGACTGCGTGAAGTTAGCACAGGAACAATCCCTTTGCCTTGGTGGGCTGCATGCAAGCGAATGCAAATACTCCAGAAGCGCGTACAGAGATAAAACATGTAGCAAAGGGAGCTTCGTTGATGCTCCCTTGTGATCACATGTGAGGCGGCTGCCGCTTGCAGCGAGTTGCACTGCAACTCCTCTCAGGGTGTGTAACATGAGTTAGCGCATAGTTAGCTCAGGAGCCTATCGACGGCTTTGGCATGCTGCGCGTAAGC
>NW_013569956.1:0-2103 GCF_000499745.2 Eimeria mitis | reverse complement strand
TGCTTTAAGTCTTTGCCTTCATTGCGGCTCGTCTCTGGTCAGGTAAAGGCCAGAGAACTAGCGTTACAGGGTGCCTGCTCTTCCACAACTCCAGGCCTTCAGCTGCTGTGCCCAGGATGCCTGGAGACATGCGGAGGAGGTAAGCAGCTTTGAAGAACTCTTACTTCAAGCCTTCGGCACCATTGTAGCTCGCTTGAGTCTTTGAAAAAGACCGGAGAGCAAACACTTGGTAGCGCCGCATGGTTCATCGGGGTGGGTGCGATTATTTGATACGGGATGCGAAGTAGATCTGATATCGAGAGCCACCGCAAGGAGGTGGACTACCTGTCCACTCGTTGACGCGGTCCATGAGGCTGATGCAAGGCACGATATGAGAATCTGCAAAATTGTGGGCATATTGCCCTTAGTTTCAAAACGTGGCACATCAGCATGATACGGTACTTTTACGGTGGTTCGCAGTAGCGCGCGAAAACATGAGAAAGGGACAGAAGTTCAGCAGTTACTTGCACCCCAGATGACTCGGCTCTAGCGAATTCGCACGCCTTCCGTAGAGCGCCGGATGGCGATCAGGCCAAGACGTTCGCTGCGATATGAAAGGATCCTTTTGCTGTTTGCTCCCATGTTAATGCAATGGCCTACACAATTAACTTACTCTCAACCTGGAGATGTCCTCACATTATTAGCGTGGGCTCTTAAAACAGTTTCGGGAATCTCCTGGGTTCTCTCGAACACTCGCGGGGAAACAACAGCAAAGCCACTGCGAGAAACCAGATATGGAGGGGACTGAGCTTCTGTATGTACGTGTAACTACGTGGTATTCTCCTTTTCTATGGCCTCCGCGAGAGAACTGTCCGGGAAACCGTACAGCAGCGTGGATTTCCGAAGATTGCTTGCCCTAAGCGGCCGCTTCGGAGCATATACGACCTCGTATAGAATCTGCGGCAGCCACTGTCAGCGTCGGCATGCATGATCCAGTATGATCCTGAGTCTCACGCAATTGATGGTAGCTGATCACGCGTGACGGCAAAGAATGAGCTAAGTTTTTATCTTTTAGCTGCCCTAAAAGGCTAAGTAGTTTAGCTATTATATATTTCTCTACCTTTGACTTACTGCGTGCCAGACGCAACTGCCACCAATACGTGTACTTTTCTTATTTGGGGCTGGAACTCTCTCGTTAGGGCTTTCTATGCAGCGACCATGTCTTGCACGACACCAAGTGTGAGGGACGTTCCTGTAGCAGGGTTCTGAGAAGGTGCAGGCGGTTGTTGTACGTAAGGCGGACGAAGGCCAAAATTGTTTGTTGCTGCCGCTGTTGCTGAGGGAGGTGATTCAAAGCATGAGCAGCACAGAACAGAAAAGTGAGACAAGCAATAAGACCTCATTCAGTCTGACATTTGCACATGAGGGATTGTGCTGTCTGCCGGNGGAAGGGGCAGATGCAGTGTGGTCTGTGTCATCTCAGCACAGGATACAGTCACTTGGCCTTGATATGATGCCTTCAACCAAATGGAAATGTTCAGTAAGCAAATACAGATATAAAGCATGCAGTAAAGAAAGCTCAGCTGTGCTCACATGCGAGTCTCGCTTGCATCGCTAGCTGCTGCGAGACACGTTGCAACTCATCTCAGGCTGCCTCTTCGCCCCCAACCGCAGCTCCTAAGCTGCTGCGCACAGGATGTCTGGAAACAAGGGAGGGAGGGTAGATGCTTTGTCCGAATTCTTGCCTTTAGTATTTGGCTTCACTGAACCTGTTGAAAGTCCTAGGGGACCTCGCATGCCAGCATGCGTAAGCCTCCCTAGCTGCAGGCACTGAAACGGATACTGGAGCTTCGTCTGTATGAGGCTGGTCTGAGTATTTGTAGCGTTGCTCGTGTGAAGTTGGTCTACGCATTCCTACTCACACTATATTAGTGCATGCAGAAATATGGCTTAGCTGTACACGAACCTGGGGTTGTATTGCAGCATGAATTGCAGCAGGATGCGTGGAAACTCGCTTCATGCCACCTCCTCTCCCGCGGACCCAGGAGACTGGGCCGCCAGTCCCAGGCTGCCTGGTGAGCAGAGAGGAGCCCAGCTGCTTTTTGTAAACTCTCATCTTTAGCA
>NW_013569955.1:30604-30800 GCF_000499745.2 Eimeria mitis | reverse complement strand
ATATTAACGCATCACCAGCAGCCACCAACAGAGGCAGCAGACGGCCTCTCTTCTGCACTGTCTGTACACCTGAAAACCCTAAACCCTAAACCCTAAACCCTAAACCCTAAACCCTAAACCCTAAACCCTAAGACCCAAACCCTTACCCCTAAACCCGAACCCCTAAACAGTAAACCCTAAACCCTAAACCCTAAAC
>NW_013569955.1:29912-30504 GCF_000499745.2 Eimeria mitis | reverse complement strand
ATATTAACGCATCACCAGCAGCCACCAACAGAGGCAGCAGACGGCCTCTCTTCTGCACTGTCTGTACACCCGAGAAGACTAAACCCTAAACCCTAAACCCTAAACCCTAAACCCTAAACCCTAAACCC
Organism: Eimeria mitis; assembly: GCF_000499745.2. NCBI lineage: Eukaryota > Apicomplexa > Conoidasida > Eucoccidiorida > Eimeriidae > Eimeria > Eimeria mitis. The sequence continues at coordinate 30,376 of NW_013569955.1, read as the reverse complement.
TAAGCCCCAAACCCTTACCCCTAAACCCGAACCCCTTAACAGTAAACCTAAACCCTAAACCCTAAACCCTAAACCCTGAAAGCATAAGAAGAAGAGTTGATTAGGGTTTAGGGTTTATATGTATATGTGTATATACAGCTAGCGAGCAGCAGTTTGTTTATATAAACAAACAAATATGGTGTTTAATCTACAAAAAATAAATACAATAAACAAATTCTCTGTTTTAAATATCTATACTACTGCTGCTGCTGCTGCTGCTGCTGCTGCTGCTGCTGCTGCTGCTGCTGCTGCTGCAGCAACCAGTATCGGGTGTGCTGGTGCGGCTGGTAGCGGCGAGAGAAAGCCGTTTATTATTTTCTTCTTCTGTAAATAAAAATAAATAAAAATAAATAAAAATAAATAAAATTAATAAAAGAACGAAAGAAGGCAACAAATTCCTTTGCTTTCAGCAGCAGCAACAGCAA
>NW_013569955.1:29052-29812 GCF_000499745.2 Eimeria mitis | reverse complement strand
GTTTATTATTTTCTTCTTCTGTAAATAAAAATAAATAAAAATAAATAAAAATAAATAAAATTAATAAAAGGAAGAAAGAAGGCAACAAATACCTTTGCTTTCAGCAGCAGCAGCAGCAACAGCAGCAGCAGCAGCAGCAGCAGCAGCAACAGCAGCAACAGCAGCAGCAGGACGAGAGGGCCCTCTCTGTGTGTGCGTTGTAGGTGCTGCTTGAGTAGTGTTTATGTACGATATCTTCCTTTTCTTTTTTTTCTTTTTTTTCCCTTTATTTTTATTTTTATTTTTCTTCTTTGGCTTATACAGCCCCCCGCGCAGCAGCAGCTTGCTGCTGCCGACTGCAGCAGCAGCAGCAGCAGAGAGGCCCCAGCTCAGCATCGACGCCTCCATAGGTTCCTCTGAGGTGTACATACACCCCGTTGCAGCAGCAGCTGCGCATACACCTCAGCTCAATGCAGCAGCAGCTGTATATACACCTCAATACAACACCAGGTGTACGTACACCCCAGACTGCTGGCGAATGAGCCGCCTCCAGCTGCATGCGCAGCTGTCGCCAGCAGCAGGAGACGCCCCCATAGAACATGAGGGTCAGCAGCAACCGGATGCTGCAGCAGCAGCTGCTGCTGCAGCTGCTGCTGCTGCTGCTGCAGCAGCAGCAGCAGTCGCTGCTGCAGGTCCATCCGCGCAGGACCACTCACTAGACCAGCAGCACCAGCAGCAGAAACAGCAGCAGAAGCAGCAGCAGCAAGCGCTGCAGCAAGAG
>NW_013569955.1:26317-26577 GCF_000499745.2 Eimeria mitis | reverse complement strand
CAGCAGCAGCAGCAGCAGCAGCAGCAACAGCAGCAGCAGCAGCAGCAGCAGCAGCAGCAGCAGCAATGCATCGTGGCAGAGTGCGTTGTGCTACAGCTGCCGTTCTTATGTATCTTTGGGCCGCGAGGCCCTTCTCTTTTACCTGCAGCTCGTTGCTGCCTTCGAGTCCACCTGGGCTGCTCTCAGGCCTATACCCAGCAGCAGCAGCAGCAGCAGCAGCAGCAGCAGCAGTGGTGGTGGTGGTGGTGGTGGTGCGCGGG
>NW_013569955.1:23888-24446 GCF_000499745.2 Eimeria mitis | reverse complement strand
CAGAAAAAAACACACAAACTGCTGCAGCAGCACAACGAAGACACACAACTGCAGCAGCAAGACAACGCGGGGAGGCCATTGCAAGAGTATTAGCTCAGGCAGCACAGCAACACATACACACCAAGCAGCAACAGCAGCAGCAGCAGCAACAGCAGCAGCAGCAGCAACAGCAGCAGCAGCAGCAGCAGCAGCAGCAGCAGCAAGGTTTTGAAGGAGCCTCCGACCGCACGAGTGATTCCGAGGTATGCATATGAGGGCATCGCAGAGGCCGTCATCGATGCTGCTGCTGCTGCTGCTGCTGCTGTTGCTGCTGCTGCTGCTGCTGCCTCAAGCGTGTTGTGTTTTATGTTCGCTGCTGCTGCTGCTGCTGCTGCTGTATTCAGGTTGCTAGTGAGGGTCCGCCTATGAGTCCCTCAACCGCAGGAGGAGCAGCAGGAGCATCCCCACCACCAGCAGCATCAGCAGCAGCAGCAGAACCAGCAGCAGCAGCAGCAGCAGCAGGAGCAGCAGCAGCAGCAGCAGGAGCAGCAGCAGCAGCAGCAGGAGAAAGCGTTGAGA
>NW_013569955.1:20680-23781 GCF_000499745.2 Eimeria mitis | reverse complement strand
GCTGCTGCTGCTGCTGCTGCCTCAAGCGTGTTGTGTTTTATGTTCGCTGCTGCTGCTGCTGCTGCTGCTGCTGATGGTGCTGATGGTGCCGATGGTGCTGCTGCTGATGGTGCTGCTGCTGATGATGCTGATGGTGCTGCTGCTGATGGTGCTGCTGCTGCTGATGGTGCTGCTGCTGGTGATGATGGTGATGATGATGATTATGTTGCTGTTCTTTGTAGCTGCTGTTGCTGCTACAGCTGGCGTTTCTGCTGCTGTTGTTATTTATTGCTGCTCGTGTGTTGCTGCTGCTGCTCTGCTGCTGCTGCTGCTGCTGCTGCTGCTGCTGCTGCTGCTGCTGCTGCAGGGTGTGTGGATACGGCTGTGAAGGGGCTGACGGCCTCCCTGAGACAGCTGAAGTCGATGCTGGGCCCCCACTGCCAACTCAGGGTAAGGCTGCTGCTGCTGCTGCTGCTGCTGCTGCTGCTGCTGCTGCCGCGGTTGTTGTTGTCGTTGCTGCTATGGGTGTAGCTGCTGCTGCTCTTGCGTTTGGGTTGCATGGGGATAGAGACGAAACGACAAAGGCAGAGAGACAGACAGAGACAGACAGAGACAGACAGAGACAGAGAGAGAGACAGAGAAAAGGAGAGAGACAGAGAGAGACAGATAAAGAGAAATAGATAAAGAGAAATAGATAAAGAGAGACAGATAGAGAGAGAGAGACAGAGACAGAGACAGAGAGAAAAGGAGAGACAAAGAGAGACAGATAGAGACAAAGAAATACATACTTGTTGCTTCTTTTATTTATCACATTTACACCTTTACATATATACATATATATTTATTTATATATTTATTTATTTTTATATTTATATATAAATATATTTATATATTTATATATTTATATATTTATATATTTGTATATATATATATTTATATATTTATATATTTATATATTTGTGTGTATATGCAGCTGCACGCGGTGGGTTATTCGCTGGGGGGCGCAGTGGCGCTGCGGGCAGCCAACATCATTTGTGCTGAGCTGCTGCTCGTCAAGGCGCAGCAGCAGCAGCAGCAGCAGCAGCAAACCCACGCTTTCTCTCCTCTCAGCTGCAGCAGCAGCAGCAGCAGCGGCAGCAGCAGCAGGAGTAGGAGTAGGAGTAGTAGTAGGAGTGGGAGGAGGAGGGGGAGAAGCAGCAGCAGCAGCAACTGCAGCAGCAAAAGAAGGAGCAGCAATAACAGCAACAGCATCAGCAGCAGCAGCAGCAGAAGTAGAAGCCGAAGCAGAAGCAGAAGCAGCAGCAGCAGCAGCAGCAGCAGCACTGCAGCAGCAGCAACAGTCGCTGACTCTTCTTTGTTTCTCAGCCCCACAGCAGCAGCAGCAGCATCTCCTCCTCTGTCTGCTGCAGCAGCAAACTATTTCTCTCCCCTACAAGCCGTACAGACCTGGCCCCCGCTACCTAGCAGGGAACACAGCAGCAGCAGCAGCAGCAGCAGCAGCAGAAGCAGCAGCAGCAGAAGCAGCAGAAGCAGCAGCAGCAGCTGCAGAAGCAGCAGCAGCAGGAGCAGCAGCAGTATCCATGGTAGGATGATGGGGAGTAAGGGGTCCCGTCGTGCGCGCAGCAGCAGCAGCAACAATAGCAAACGCCACAGCAGCAGCAGCAGCAGCAGCAGCAACAGAAGCAGCAGGAGGAACAGCGAAACCGCAGCAGCAGCAGCAGCAGCAGCAGCAGCAGCAGCGCATCTACAGCCATTTGCATCTCCTCTACGGCCCTATCCTGCTGCAGCAGCAAATGCATTTGAAAGCAGAGCAGCAGCGTTCTCCCCAATTGCTGCTGCAACCAGCAGCAGCAGCAGCAGCAGCAGCGGCAGCGGCAGCGGCAGCAGCAGAAGCAGCAGAAGCAACAGCAGCAACGACGATGGTGACTATCTTGCTGCTGCAGCAGCAACAGGAGATTTGGGTTTTCCTCTGCGTTCCTTTCTCCGCGACATGGCAGCAACCAGCAGCAAACAGCAGCAGCAACAGCAGCAGCAGCAGCAGCAGCAGCAGCAGCAGCAGCAGCAGGAGCAGCAGCAAGAGCAGGAGGAGGATAAGAGTGTTGTTGTGTGTGAGGAGTTTGTTGGTGGGGTGCGGTTCATGGGCCTGCTGCTGCTGTCTTCCTTTACTTCTACTGCTGCTTGTGCTGCTGCTTTCTTTCCTTTGCCGTCGCCGCTTTCTTCTGTCTTTGAGTCGGTTATAGAGCTCATACAGGACGCCAACACGGTGTACGTACACCCCAACACACACACTATATATTCACCTTTTTGGTTTTTTCTTTTTTGTTTATGTGGTGATGATGGTGCTGCTGCTGTTGCTGCTGATACAGTTCTTGCCCAGCCTGCTGCTGCTCCTGCTGCTGCTGCTGCTGCTGCTGCTGCTGATGCTGCTCGTGTTTCACAGATACTTCTTCCGCTGCTGCTGTGTTGACGCAGCAACAGCAACAGCAGCAGCAACAGCAGCAGCATCAGCAGCATCAGCAGCAGCAACAGCAGCAGCAACAGCAACAAGAGCAGCAACAAAAGCATCAACATGTTTTATTTATTTTCTTTTTTTTTGTTTTGCTGCAGCTGGAACAATGAAGTGGCGATGCGCAGCTTCTGCGCCACCTTAGCTGCAGGTAAATACCAGCAGCAGCAGCAGCAGCAGCAGCAGCAGCAGCAGCAGCAGCAATAGCAGCAGCAGATATGTTTTGTATGTTTTGTATGTTGTTTGGTTGTTTTTGTGTTGTATGGTGATGGTGTTTGTGTGGGTGTTTATTCTCTCTTTGCATTTCTTGGTTTTGTTCGTGCTTGTTGCTGCTGCTGCTATTGCTGCTGCTGCTATTGCTGCTGCTGCTGCTGCTGCTGCTGCTGCTGCTGCTGCTGCTGCAGGTGGTGTGTTGTTTCGGGGTAGCAAGCTGGTGATAGCGCACGGCACTGCTGATGGGGTCGTCCCGCTTTGGATGGGGCGGCGTCTCTTCTCTCTCGCTGGGCAAACGGGAGCTCTGCACCAACGCAGCAGCAGCAGCAGCAGCAGCAGCAGCAGCAAGCAGCAGCAGCAGCAGAAGAGACAGCAGCATCAAAGGCAACAGCAGCAGCAGCAA
>NW_013569955.1:20147-20580 GCF_000499745.2 Eimeria mitis | reverse complement strand
TTTTTTGTTTTGCTGCAGCTGGAACAATGAAGTGGCGATGCGCAGCTTCTGTGCCACCTTAGCTGCAGGTGGTGTGTTGTTTCGGGGCAGCAAGCTGGTGATAGCGCACGGCACTGCTGATGGGGTCGTTCCGCTTTGGATGGGGCGGCGTCTCTTTTCTCTCGCTGGGCAAACGGGAGCTCTGCACCAACGCAGCAGCAGCAGCAGCAGCAGCAGCAGCAGCAGCAGCAAGCAGCAGCAGAAGAGACAGCAGCATCAGAGGCAGCAGCAGCAGCAACAATGGATTTCTGCTTCGCGATTCAACGAAGCCGTCAATCTTATCTCCTCAGCTCGTACAGGTGATGCATCCCCAGCAGCAGCAGCAGCAGCAGCAGCAACAGCAGCAGCAGCAGCAGCAGCAGCAAGGGATACGGTGGAGACTCCTCTCCTGGGG
>NW_013569955.1:19468-20047 GCF_000499745.2 Eimeria mitis | reverse complement strand
GACGCCAACACGGTGTACGTACACCCCAACACACACACTATATATTCACCTTTTTGGTTTTTTCTTTTTTTTTTATTTGGTGCTGATGATGCTGCTGCTGCTGTTGCTGCTGATACAGTTCTTGCCGAGCCTGCTGCTCCTGCTGCTGCTGCTGCTGCTGCTGATGCTGCTCGTGTTTCACAGATACTTCTTCCGCTGCTGCTGTCTTGACGCAGCAACAGCAGCAGCAACAGCAGCAGCAGTAGCAGCAGCAGCAACAACCGCAACAAGAGCAGCAACAGAAGCATGAACATGTTTTATTTATTTTCTTTTTTTTTGTTTTGCTGCAGCTGGAACAATGAAGTGGCGATGCGCAGCTTCTGTGCCACCTTAGCTGCAGGTAAATACCACCAGCAGCAGCAGCAGCAGCAGCAGCAGCAACAGCAGCAGCAGCAGCAGCAGCAGCAATAGCAGCAGCAGATATGTTTTGTATGTTGTTTGGTTGTTTTTGTGTTGTATGGTGATGGTGTTTTTTGTGTGGCTGTTTATTCTCTCTTTGCATTTCTTTGTTTTGTTTGTGCTTGTTGCTGCTGCTGCTAT
>NW_013569955.1:18871-19172 GCF_000499745.2 Eimeria mitis | reverse complement strand
AGCCGTCAATCTTATCTCCTCAGCTCGTACAGGTGATGCATCCCCAGCAGCAGCAGCAGCAGCAGCAGCAGCAGCAACAGCAGCAGCAGCAGCAGCAGCAAGGGATACGGCGGAGACTCCTCTCCTGGGCGGTGAGGTGTCTGTACACCCCACGCTGGCGGATCCATCGGAGGGGGAGATTTTGCCTGTGGCCTTTCTGGCTGTTGCTGACGACCCGCAGCAGCAGCAAACAGCAGCAGCAGCAGCAGCAGCAGCAGGAGATATGCTTGAACCTACAAGCAGCGGGCAGCGCGCTGCTGCT
>NW_013569955.1:18367-18771 GCF_000499745.2 Eimeria mitis | reverse complement strand
GCCTGTGGCCTTTCTGGCTGTTGCTGACGACCCGCAGCAGCAGCAAACAGCAGCAGCAGCAGCAACAGCAGCAGCAGCAGCAGCAGCAGGAGATATGCTTGAATCTACAAGCAGCGGGCAGCGCGCTGCTGCAGTGAGTCCTTTGGCTCTATCAGTGGGCTGTAAAGACACCCCAAGGCCAAGTGAAGACGGAGAAGAGGCAGCAGCAGCAGCAGCAGCAGCAGCAACAGCAGCAACAGCAACAGCAGCTGCTGCTGCAGCAGCAGAAGGTATACACCATTCATATGATTCTGAAACCACCCGCAGCGCTTCTCCTGCTGCTGCTGCTGCTGCTGCTGCTGACTCTTCCAGCTGCCCCGGGTGTATGTACAGCCCGCACCTTGAGGTGAGTATCTCTGCTGCTG
>NW_013569955.1:17286-18283 GCF_000499745.2 Eimeria mitis | reverse complement strand
CAGCAGCAGCAGCAACAGCAAAAGAAAGTGCAGTGTTTGATGTGTTTATTTGGTTGCATGTGGTTATTTTTGTTTTTTATTTTATTTTATTTTTTTTGTTTATAATTAATTTATTTATATATAAATTTGTTTTCTTCTTTTTTTTATTTTTTTTATTATCTGCTTCTTCTTATAACAACCCCTCATAAACTCCTTTTGTCTATTTATTTATTTATTTATTTCTCTGTTTCTTGTTTTATTTTATTTATTATTTATTTATTTATTTATTTATTTATTTATTTATCTATTTATTTATTTATTTATTGGTTTTGTTTCTTTCCTTAATTAGTATATATACATGTTTGTGTACACATTTATTTTCTGATTTTTTTTCTCTATTTGTTCCTCATCTATTTATCAATTTATTCACTAATAAATTAAACTATTTATTTATTTATTTATTTATTTATTTATTTATTTATTTATTTATTTATTTATTTATTTGTGTGCAGTTTATACAGTTGAAGGGGGCAGACCACCGCAGCATTTGTTCTGTACCGAAATACCAGCGGCCTATTTTCCAGTGTATGTACACCCGAGATTTGGTGAGGGTGTTGCGATGAGCTGCCTATACACCCCAATTAAAATAAATAAAAATAAATTAATTTATTTATTTATTAATTTATTAATTTAGTAGTACTGGTGCAGGGATATATATACAATATATGTAAACAGGTCAGCAGAAAAATCAGAGAAAATATAAAACAACAAACCAAACAAAAACAAAAAAAAAACAAACAGATATATATAAAGAAAGAGAAACAGAGAAAGAAAGAAGGATTGCATGCGATGTAAAGAGCAGCAGAAAGAAGAAGAAATAAAATAAAATAAAATAAAACAAAATAAAATAAAATAAAATAAAGTAAAATAAAAAGGCTGCTGCTCCCTACTTTGCTGTTTCTTCTGCTTATACACATTTCTGAATCGGGTGCAACCGTGCATGCATTTATATCTATTT
>NW_013569955.1:16558-17257 GCF_000499745.2 Eimeria mitis | reverse complement strand
TATATATATATATATATATATATATATATATATATATATATATATATATATATATATATATACATGTGTGCATGCGTGCACTTTTATCTTTCTATCCGCATAGATGCATGCATATGTATATAGATGCATGCATGCATTTCTCCGTGCATGCATGCATGCATTTATATTTGTGTGCATGCAAAGAAGAAGTTTTCTTTTTCAGGTTTAGACAAAAACGAATGCTGTCTATACACCGCAGCGTCTGCATTTGTTTGCTGCATGCATTTGTTTATTCTTAAGTAAACTTTCTCTTTTATTGTATTTCTTTGTTTTTATTTTTTATTAAAATAAACAACGGGGGACAGCAGCATATATATTTAGCTCTATATATATAATATAAACTTTTTCTGTATCTGCTGCTATTTATAAAAAAGAAAAAAAAAAGAAGTGGATACGCAGCATCTCAGAAACCACTAGAAATGAAGCTTGTAGTGTACATACACCTCAGCTACCTTGGGCTGTATCTAGCAATTCCTTTTGGTTTTTAGTTTTTTCTTTTTTAGTTTTAAACACAAAAAAAGAAAACAGCAGTTTATTCTGTTTACAGCAGAAAAGCTGATGAAGCTGTATAGAGATCCACCTAGAGGTGGCTTGTACTATATTATATTTTTTAATAATAAATATTTAATTGATAATTCTATAAATATATATTCTTTATAT
>NW_013569955.1:0-16510 GCF_000499745.2 Eimeria mitis | reverse complement strand
TATATATATATATATATATATATATATATATATATATATATATATATATATATATATATACATATAACTACATCTCGGTTTACTGCTTCTCTAGCATAAAGAGAATAAAAAGAATGAAGCAGTAGAAAGCTTGTACTCCTAAACAAACAAAACCAAATGAAATAGTTAGTAGTATTGGGGTGTATGTACACCGCATGCACACATACACCGCAGAGCCGAACTTTTCACAGCAACAAACCCTCAGCAACAAACAGCGAAAAGAAAAATATAAAAAGAAAAAAAAATGTTGAAGAGGTTTCTGTACTTGTATTGAAGTGTACATACACCGTATACTGTGTATGCTGCCTATACACCCGACGGCTGCTCTCTCTTTCTCTATAAAGAAAGCTCTGCTTTCTATTGATTTTCTCTGCTGCTGCTGACGCGTAAGCAGCAGCACTAAACAAACAAGAACGTATACAGACAAATGAAATGAAATAAATGTTCTTCTTTCTGAACTTAAAACAAATGGAGAGGCATCTTGCCTGCAGCTAGCCACAGCAGCTAGCGAAAGAAAACAACCGTAGCTAGCTGCATCAGAAAATTATATTGTCGTAGCTAGCTGTAGCTAGCCGTAGCTAGCTAGCTACGGCTGCAGTGTACCCCAGCTAGCCGCCAGCAGGAGAGATGATGAACTGTTAGTTTTTGTTTTTTTATTTATTCTGTTTGTTTATATTTAGCTTGTGAGTGTTGTATGTTTTATGTGTGTCAGTTGTTTCTATCCTTACTTTGCTGCTGCTGCACCCTGCAGCAGCTGCGCTGCTATTGGATAGAAAGGGCTTTCTGGTTTTGTATTTTTTGCTGCTTCTATTGTTGCTGTATGGAGACGTGCTGCTGCTTGTTCTATGATAGGTTTTCCTCTCTCGCTGCTGAAAGCTGCTACTTGTGCTGCTGCTCTCTGCAGGGCCACAGATACACCGANGGTTTTCCTCTCTCGCTGCTGAAAGCTGCTACTTGTGCTGCTGCTCTCTGCAGGGCCACAGATACACCGAAGAAGGAATCGTTGCATAACGTTTCTTTTGCTGCTAGGTTTGGTAGGGTCTGGGTGGAGGCGAAGTGTTCACAGTCAAGGAAAGGAGAGGGAGAGAGGCCGACAAGTTGAGTATAAGGACTTTCTTGTGCAGCAGAAGAAAAAGAAAGAGCCTGGAGAGAAGAAAGCCATAGAGATGTTTCCATCTCCGCCACGTACAGCGGCGAACCCTCAGCTGGCTGCTGCTGCGATGAAGCCTCAAGCCAATACAACAATTTATCTGCTTCCCAGTTGCTTTGTGCTTGTATTGTGTGTGATACGAGTTCTAGTTTAGCAGATATTGTCGCCGATAGCTCCTCAGAAGGTAATTCCTTTTTGCTCATCGTGCTGTACACCTCCAGCACCACCACAAACAGACGCGCACCCTCTGCCTCCAGCTTAGATGCAACTGCGGCGGGCGGGGGCCCCTGCAGCTCTCCCAGTCTTCGTAGGTAACTCAAAGAGAGGTCGAGCGCCACGGCCTTCATGGCCCGCAACACTCTGTTCAATGTCTCTGCAGAAACCTGAAAAGGAACGCCTCGTGCTGACGGNGTTCTCGTCTCGTGTGAAAGGAGAAAAACTGCTAGAAAGAGAATCTTCATACAAGTTGGCTATGTGGTAATCCTCGAAAGAAGAAAGCGGAAACGCAGACCCTTCAGGAGGCGCCGCGTAGTGGCTGTATGTGCATGTTCCCAATACAGGTTCCTGCGAGGATGCAGAGCCCCCCCAGTACACCACATAGCGAGGCCCGTACTGAGGGTTCCAGCCCAAAGGCCTCTCCCACTTTTCAAATGCCGCTGCGCCGCGCGAAAGCAGCAACAGGCCGAAACATACAAGAAACGAAATCCGGGATGCCGCCCCCAAACGACGCGACAGGGGGTTCAAAGAGTTCATTATAACCTAAAAAGAAGATATGTCAACGAAAAATTCTAACAAAATCGAGAGAAAGAAAGGAAACGCAGACCTGTTTCCGGCACAACAACTCTCCGTGCGTGCCAACAATATTCCGTTATACCCGGTGGTACTTCGGCAGAGTATTATCATTCATGGCGGGTTTAAATGTATTTATTTCAAAATAAAACAAAACATATTGTAGAAAGCATTTCGCCAGCCCCGCCGGGCCGCAGTTCAAGTCGGGAGGCGTTCAAGCCTGAGTCGACGGCAGACCAGTCGGCAGTCAGTTGCACTCGGCAGTGGCTCGGGCCTTTAGAAGTGAAACAAGGTTATGCTAGTGAAACAATATATAGAATGAAACAAGATTATATCTCTTTGCTCGTGTTTTCCTCTCCTAAACTCCCTCACAAGCCGCAGGCTGCTGGGAGAAATATTTTCAAACGAACGGCGGATCGCTTCAGACCGACAGACAACAACCAGAGAGCTCCGCTGAGAACAACGAAAGACTGTTGCTTGCCGTGTGCAGCATCTAATCAACTTCACGTCGTAGTGTAATTAGAAGAAAACACAATTCAGAAAGTAATTTTCATTGAACTACTCGTCAATTTGAAGCACTTATTATTCTCCTTTCTTTTTCGGGTCTGTGTCTCGTGGGGCGGTATGCAGTATACATCCTCGGGGGCAAGGAGGGCTGTCTTCTTCGTTAACGTGCTTCCACAACTTTAGTAATAATGAACCCCCACCAATACTGCTTACTGCCATCAAGCAAACTTATTGTAAATGTTCTCAGGGGATTTACTCACTTCATTCGCACACGCTTCACCAGGGCTCCTCCCCGTTCTACTTGGTTTCTGAATATGGTGCAGGCGTCTGCTTCCTACACGAGTCGTTTAACCAGCAGTGATCTTTGCCGCCTTCTATTCCATAGTTTCTTGATAAGCTCGCGCATCTCAACATAGCCATCCCCCAAACAAACCTTCCAGTTTCCTCGGTGCGTTGCTGTTTGCACTGGTGTTTGCAGCAGCGGTACCCTCTTTACTGTAGCAATTCCTGCCGATATTTTGATCGTTTGTGCGTGTAATGTAGCAAAATATATTTGCAATGCTTACGTGCCCTCCTTGTAAGCTGTGTCTTGCCCCGTGCTTCTCCCCGACGCCCTCACGCCGCATCTTGCGCCGCGGTTGTTGACCGCAGATCATCAGTAGTGTTGAGAAATCATTAGATCGGGCACTCTTCAGTTTAAAGCAATTACGGAAATTAGGAAAGCCTTCCTCTAGAGGTGGAGTGTCTAGAATCGAGCCCCAAACACTAAACCCGTGCATCTGAGCGCTCACGGCCAAGTGAAGGAATGCACATCGTTTGCCTTGAGAACCCTATTGAAGCTTCCTCTTGTTTTAAGTGGAAGCCTAACTCTGGCTATTTTGTAAAGAGGGATTATAGTTCTATTCAGTTAGTACCTATTCTTCAGCGATCCTCTACTCGCTGCGTGCTGACACGAGTCTGAGCCGTCATATACCGGTAAGATGGCGATGCTGGCTAAAAGACGACAGGAGAAGTACAGAATATATTCATTTAATCGACGCTTTTCTCCTTCTGGCATTTAATTATTTGTGCACCTTTACTCCCCATGTGTGCAGAAGATCCTTCACGTCTCCTCCACTGTAAGGCCTTCCAGCAAAAATGCGCACCGCAAGTTCGAGTTGCATTCATTGCTTAGGTCAGTTTCGCCAGTTCGCAGGTTGAGAGGTAAGGAGGTTTCCGGGTAGTTGCAACATGGGCAAAGTGTAAACACCGAAAGTGCAGTGTTAGATGCACTCCCCTACACCCTCCTAGATGCTGCTTGTGACAGCAAATATGAGTGATGCCGAGATTCGGCCAACAAAAAAATAGCATGTAACGCAAATGCTTCTATGGCTATGTCCAAAAGCCTCTGCAACCCCGAGGCATCAGCAGCCTTCAACACTATCATATGCCTTTTCTGCATCTTCCTGAGCAGTCGCTGATCACCGTGCACTCAGGCGCGGATCCGGCTGCAGCGCCAGCAATGAGTTATCTGTTTCTTTCAAGTAAGAAAGCTCCCCTTACAGTACTGCTGCGTTTCTGACCATTCCACTTCCAGGATGCCCAATATACACATAAATTCGTCCGGGTCTATCGCCTGGATCGTTACTTAAAAGCCAATTTCCTAGTGTTGCAGTCGACAACCTGCTGTTATTCGAAGATTGCAGGTCATCCCCGAACCAGGTAAATATAGATGTGTAGGGGTTCTCGGTCTGTGCCGAAGACCGTCGTGAACTGCAGTAAAATCAAAAACACCTTTTCTCAGAAGCATCTGACTTTCCCGCCCCAATCGTGCTGGGCGCAGCTTCATAACGGCCTGCGGCTGGCCCGAAGAAGTGCCACCCGTCATATAATTTGCACCACTTGGTGGAACTCCTGCTGTAAGGCTACCCCATACGCAAGCATAACTAATCTGCATTTCCTGCGCAAACTACAACTATGGAGAATTGGTAAACACCGGCTTGGCCCTGGATAGCCAGCCTGCACAGAGGCAACGGAGCAACGTCAGCGAAAACCACGCGAGCTGAGAAGCACCACCACCTCAAGCTTGCCAATCTGAAACATGCTAGAAGCAAATAGAGACATCTGCCCTTTCTGGAATTACTGGCATTCTGGCGTTGTAAAGGAGGTAGCTCCGGAGGCAGACGATATCCTTAGCTAGCCAGCTTCGATGAAGACAAATTCGTTCCATGGAAAATCTGTAACCTGTCCAACTAAAAATTTGTCGCCAAAATGCAACAAGATGGATGTCTTAGATGTTGCTGGTCGCCGAAAAACCCTTACTCACCTTGTATATCGCTGAATATATTTGTGTGGGGCGAGGGGCCCAGCGAACATACGCGAGGTCGAGTGAGCACTACCCCGTGCCGTGCAGGAAGACAAACCGTGCCGTGCGTGAAAATAAAGCCTATCCTGCTTACTGGATGCTACTGCCTTTTGTTGTATTTCTCAATATCTTAGACCAGCCGACGCCGAAAAAATTGTCTACGTCGATCCAGGGGTAGAGACTGGGCTCCTGAACCCTTGAGATTCCCTACAGAGATTCTCTAGGGCCTAATAAGGACTCTTCAGCCGGATATTGCTATTCCAAAATTTGGCCAGCTTAAGAATATTTCTGGCACTGTTTAATACGTTGCATGCAGTAGTTTATCTCGGGAACGACTATCCAGCCCCGGCTCCATTACGGAAAGGCAGCTTGGACGAGCGCTTGCAGACCCAACGACGTGGCCGGATGAAGGCGCTAGAATTTTCGTGGTTTTTGCATCTGTTACAATAAATGTTTACGAATCTGTGTTAAACAAGGGGAAAATTGTCTAAGTTACACTTTTGGAGGCGAAATTATTGAAGCCGGCGCAGATTCGCTCAAGGCTGGAAAGGAAGAGGAAAGCGGCCGGTTCGGTTCAAACACACTAGGTTTACGAGGTTGCACTCGGCAAATCCACAGTTCCTACTCTGCTTACTCATTCACCGCTTTCAGCAATGGCGGCTGGTTTAGCACTTAGAGACTACCTCTGGTCCCTCGGTCTAGGGTTTCTCTCATTTGCGGCCGGGTCTTTGGTTATGCACAAAGTGCTGTCGCCAGATCTGTCTGAACCCGACCTAAATGGCCGGTTGACAGCTCAGCGTGACGCTATTAAGGAGGTTGAACAATTTTCACGCGGAACAGATTAAGAGCGAGCCGGTTCTCTCAAAAAATCGATCTTTCAAAAGCAATTGCGATTTGTTTTATGCGATTGGATTGAGACCATTTTGAGACACACGATGGCCGCATCGGAAAGTCTAACTCTATCCGCAGGTGGGCGGTACGATGACCTCTTGGACGCATCTATCCCCTCGAAGCATACCCTGGAACGGCGTTTGTTTGGAAAGATTAACAGCACATAAAATGCGTAGAAACTTACTTCGTAGCATCCGAGAGAAGGTTTCGATACGTAAGCGCACTGCCCTTGAATGCTCACTGCACCATCTTCACACTTGACCTGTCTTACGGCCAAGTGTGTCCTCGTGCAGGTGCACTGATTGTCACAGCAACTTTCGGTGAATCCGGGTGGGCAGTCCAAGATCTTTTCTTCTCTGATGACCTCAATGCATCTGGTGTCGTGGGGCTCTCCTACGAGACATCTGGGGATGGGATCCGCGACTATGACCCGTGTACAGCGGCAGTGGCCCTTTTTGTCCACGACGTCGCACGTGAAGCCTTCTGGGCAAGTATACAAAAGGCGCGTTTTGGCTGGGGTTAGGCAGTTCCCGGCTGGGTCGATCTCTCCTCTGCATACGGGCATCGTTGGAAGAACTAGCCGGTGGAGGCATCTGCACACATCTCCGGCACATTCGAGCGAGAATGGAGGTTGACATTCGCACGCGACTGCGCTGATCGGCTTGCAGTCGATCACTGGCTCTGGAGCTTCTTTTGATGGGTATGCCGCCTGTTTCTTGGACGGTGCTTGCTTTCGTGGGGCTGCCACTCGAGTTTGACAGAGAGCATAAATCGCTGGATCATAGCAGGAGCCGTTAACCTCCTGCAGGCCTTCAGGGCATCCGCAGAGTGGCGGTGCCTCCGTTGTCTTGGCGCATGCGGAACACAGCGGGCTGTATTTCTTCGCCTTCTTGATGGTGTGGGAAATGCACTGATAATCGTCCGGACAGACGTATTCAAACCCTTGCTCGGTCACGGTTATGCAGGAATCTCCTTCCGGTGACATAACGTCCGGAGGAACGCAAAGAGGAGCAGGCATTCCAAGTTCTTCTTTGATGCACTGAGTTCCGTGCTCAGAAAGGCCAAAACCAAGTGGACATTCGGAGACGGGTTTGTGGGTAATAACCCTTATGCAGTGGCCATCCTTGAACTCAGTCTCGTCTGGACAGCGAGCAATCTTCTCTGCCATCTCTGCTTTGGCGCAGCAAGGTGATTCTACTCTGTCTTTCTTCTTGCAAACCGTGGTGTAGTGGTCAGGGCACTGCAGCACAGCTTGTGCTGGCAGCATACAGAGACCGTCTACCACGTTTCCGACTGGGCATATTTCCTGAAATGGAACCGCATTACGAACGTACACAGCTTGACATAGTCAACTTTTATTTACCTGAGGTTCACTTTCCATTGTCCGGATGCACGTTCCGTCAGTGAGAGTGTATCCATCTTTGCAGATGCACTTTGCTGGTGGCATCGCTTTGAGTTGTCGCGTCACCGACTCTGCAAGGCCATCTGCGTTAGCATCGCCGTCTGCAGCTGTTAGGGAGCGAGACCCCGTGGCCGAACAAAACAGTGTGACAGCAATAATATAAGGCCTCATTTTTTAAAAAAAAATGGATTGCGCGATAGAAAAAAGGCTAAGCGATAACTGATTGACAAAAGCAAGAACTGAACAAGGCGCTGTTCGGCGCTGTTCAAGACACTGTATGTTAAAAATTCCTGGCAGCTGTACAGACACCCCAGCTTTTTTGCCTTCAAATGCTATCACTTTCGAGAGAAACTGTTTTTCTTGGCCGGTCGATAGGGGCTTTCTATTCACGCAAATCAGTTGCATTGAATCTGATACCTAAGTCCTGCAATATGGCGGCTTTGTGCCCGCCGCAGACTAATACAGAATTTATTGTTTCGTGTTTACGGGTGGCTCTACTCCAGTCGTATAACGGCAGAGTTATAGTCAGTAGGCTGACGCTGGCTTCATAACTGACAATTTTCTTGATGGAACACAATAATCAATCTAGGCATAGGCACACATGCACTCTGGTTTTTGAAGAATGAGATGCTAGCGTGAAACCTACTGCACGGAAGCTTCCCAGACATGGGTTGATGAAATTCTAGGTTTCCCTTTGAATGTTCAGAAAGATACGGTGGCATTACCTTCAAGGGCGAGGCACTGTCCTCTCCAGGAAATTTTGCATTGCCCACTGTTGCCGGCAAACCCTATGCAACGGGGTAGGATCTGCTAGTGTGCAGCGAAAACATCCCTATGTTTTCCGTAGTATAATCTCCAGGAAGCCAATTCGATGGGACTTGTGAACAGTATCGTTGTACATGTCATGGCCGCAGTTGTGGAGGCTGCGCGCTGTCGAGCAAAAGCTGTGCGTGTCTACACGGCCCGTTCATTCGCAGCGGAAGTATCCCTGTTCGTCCGATTGAGCGACGTGGCAGCGTCAGTTCACAAAGTGCTAGGAAGACTACGCATCCACGGGTTGAACGTTTACTATGATATTTGCCGCGTTGAAGATCCTTCTATTTGGCTTAGCAGTTGCTTTGCAATGGTGTGGACCGTCTGCCCACAACCCTAAAGCGGCTCTTTCATCTGGCTCGTAACACCGGTTTTTGTCTCAGATATGCGTTGTAGGGAAATGGATATGTCGAATGATGTTCGAGGGAAACCGTCACGTATTCCCACGCACCGCATTTGAGTCACGGACAGCAGATGCACTGTTGACGGGTGGCATAGGCCCGTGTACTTAGCTGGAGTTCCCCATTCTGCAGGTGAATTCGGACAGCGTTGATATCACTTCGTATATAACGTTTCGGGTGGAGCATAACCACGGACAGCATATCTAGGTAACCACAGCGGCAGACAGAGGTGACCCTTCAAACAATGCGGAAGGTTACATGGTGGGTCGCTATGTTGCAGATGCCTCCTTGTTGCACTATTTCTTCAGTATATTTTGGTTCCGCTTCAGTGACTGCACTGGAATGGAGTGAAACATGTGTTGGCCAGCGAACGGCAGTTGGTTCTGGCCCATAGACAGGCGGAACCGAAGGCCCTTACGCAGTGCGGAACATGTACGGCGATCAACTCCGAGCAAAGGAGCACTACGAGGAGCTTTATGGATGGAACGCAAATTCCAGAAACTAAATTGAGCAGTTCCGTCTTGCAGTCGCCGTCGGCGAATGATGCGTGTCGCCCTGTGTCGATAGTGCACTGGACCCGAGCCTTGTTCCGGGCTATAATGCAATTACTGGCTCCGCCACGGCGCTCCCCACCTAATGAACAATGGTTTAAGCTCCCGTATAGTGGAACTCCCTGATTTTCCACTCATTAGATTGGCCATTAAGCAAATGTGAGGGGGGCGTCTGCTGGACGCCCTCCAACGAGCACTACAAGGGATGAAGCCTCTGCCCCTTTCCGCTCTTTTGTTCCTCTGCCTGTTTTACGCAAGTGGTAATCCCTTAAGAACCCAGACTTTGCCAGAGACAGAGTTTACACGCCCTTATGAAGCGCGTAGCCAGCCCCTTAAGAACACAGTTCTAGCTAGGGCGATAGTTTACTAGTGGTCATCGACCCCTTAGACTGTCCCATCCACGCGAGACTTGCAGGCCACACATAGGTTGCAGAAGTGAGCCAGATGGTGGACACCGTCTGGCGTGGTGTCTGAGAAGGCAGTATTAAAAGCCGCAGCCAGCATGTGTGAAGTGGTAGGCCCAGCAATTGCACAAGGAGTAACTACGAACTTTCCCCATGTTCATCTTGGTGACCTGAGGGAAGCCCGCCGTCTGATGCTGGAGGACATACTGACGGTTCAGGAATCGGGTACTGACTGACATGGTTACTTGCAACCACAGCTGTAGCTCTCTACATGCATCCTCACGTGCAGCTAGCAAGTTAGCTAGCGGTAGTGTCAGCCAGATGAGAGCCTATTTATCCTCTAAGAACGGGTGGTTTGCAACAGTAAATTTCACTTCTGCTTTCACTGCGCCTCCAGATGTTTTTAACGAGCTTCTCTGGGCCTGCGACGGGACAGCCTGGGACACCGTTGGCTGCTTGGCTCTGCGCGACGCCGTCTTCTGCCTCTCCAATTACTACACTATTGATCGTCTCAACTTCCTACGCGGCTTCTCGAAGAGCACTTGGATTGAAAGAGATGAGGGGGAGCTCGGCATTTCGGTACCAACATTAGTTATTCTGCATTTCATGTTCAGAGTCGATGCACTCCCCTTAAAACGCAGTAACACCCATCCAATTGCAGTCAACAGAACAAGCCACCGCACAATAAATGTGAATATGTGAAGGGAAAGCAAAAAGGAAATACAAGCAAACAGCGGGCCGTACAACGAAACTTAGCTTGAGGATTCAACACTAGAGCAACACATGCTGACCTCGCATTGCTGGAATCCTTCTGACCCTAAACAGCAGATAGACAACACCTGCAGCCTCTCTAGAATAGCGCACGGAGAACTTAACGCCTGCAAACCTTCTAGACCCACACGCCATGCGCCTTTGGCAGGACGTTGCCTCTTGGTGTCTACCTGAAGTTGTAGTGGGGCCGTCGCAGGCCACAGCCAACTGCAAGGCTGCCATGCCAAATCTGAGTCTGCCGTTCCCTTCGGCTCAGTGCAGGTAAGTAGGCGCTGTTTTCCTTTCTTCTTGAACACTGGCAATCCCTCAGGCTGCTGTTTAATCTGTGGTATGCTGTAGCTGCCTATTTCCGCAGCAAGCAGAAAAAGTAAGTGCTCATACACGTGCGTCAAACGTGAAACCGTTCCAAAACGACAGTGCCGGGCAGAACTACCTCTTCTGATGCTCTAAGGAGCCCTCTGTCATGCAGCGGCAGCAGATTCTTGTGAGAATACGCAGGCGGTTAGCTCGCGTGATGAATCGCTCACTTCAGGACAACCCCGTATCGGCGCTGCTTACTGCGGCCTTTGCGGCGATTGCTGCACTGCTATTCTGCCAATAGGCGTCCTTGTAGGCGCAGCTGCAACCGCAGCTGCAGAAGTGAAATGCAGCAGATACAGCGCTGTGAAAGACTATCGAATTTGTCTTTTATCGCGAACTCTTTGCTCAGACCAGCACAGGGAAATAACTCAACCCCACTTTCCCGAAGCTGCTCTGTTGCCTTAGCTAAATTAATCTCTTTTTAGATATCCTAGTTGAGATACGAATGCTGTACTCCAAGCTAGTCGTTGGTTTCTCAGCATAAAGAGTGATTATATGTGCCCAAGGTGCCGCGGCATGACTGCTGCTACAGCTGCCGATGCTGCTGCGGCTGCTGCAGCTGCAGGTGGCTAGGCCTCGAAGTAACGGCAGTATAGGTTGCGGGCATTTTGCATGAAGAGAAAAGTCATAAAAAGAGAAGCCGAGTGAAACATCGTCCGCGCTCCAACACCTGCGAAACACCCGGCCACTCCTTCAGTCTTGCAGAGAGAAATTAGACCCTGAAACGAACAAACAACGCAGCAACAGTTCCTGCACCCCAACTGGTACTTGTGTGCATACACCCCAGCTAATGAGCCAAGAACAGGATATCCAGCATCGCCTCACATGAAAAAAGTGTTTGTAGTAAAACGGAGGCCGACGACCTGCAGAGGCCTCCACTTGCACTTGCAGCCTGCAGAGTGTCGCAAGTCAGCAGAGCAGGCGAACCAAAACCCATCAGCTCTCGCAAAGACTCAGAGAGACAGAGACGAACAAACAAGCAGAGAGACAGAGAGGGAGAGATAGAGAAAATGGTAGAGACAAACAATCGAATAAAGCGGCAACTCAATGCCTATTCTTCTCTACTGATTTGAACCAGCATCGCCTTCCACCTGTTCCGAGCTCAACATAGGACAATATATGTGCAAGTATATACATACATACATATATATATATATATATATATATATATATATATATATTTGCTTTATACGTCAATATTTGTTAGGGTGTGGGACTACTGAACAACTACGTTATGCGTGCAGTGAGTCACTGCCTGTTTCGTAATTCTTGATTATCTCTGTTTCGCTGTTGTTTGTTTGTTTCTATTGACGGCGGACCTGAGCTTCACTTTGTCCAGAGGGGCCGTCAGAAAGGCCGCACAGCCCCCAGCAGCCCCGGCTACAGACGCCGCGAGGAGAGGACTGCTGGGAGCAGCAGCAGAAGACGACGACGGCCGACCCGAAGACCCCTCAGCCTCCGCCGGCTGCAGCAGGCGGCTCGTTGCCTTGCCAAATTGCTGCAACAGAGCAGCGCAGCAGCAAACATAAACGCAGCAGCAAATGTCGACGCAGCAGCAGACTCACTAAGCAGAAATAAAGCCTCGTCAGTGCGGATAGAAGAGCGGGTAAAAAACAAAGTGCGGAGGGACAGTCAATAGGTGGACAAACAGACATGCAAATGCCACAGGAAACAATAAAGTGATGCTAAAGAAGTAATGAAACTCTTCTGCTACCCCTACGTGGTTGAGGGTAAAGAAGAGGGCGCTGAAGGGGCCGAAAGAAAGAAGGGTGGCGCCGTAGCCGCTGTAAAGGCCGCGGAGGCCCCCCATCCGCGCGACATCGGCAAGCGTTGGTTTTCTCTTCTGAACGGCATCGGGCTGCATTGATGTGTAAACCTGCAGCAGCAGCAACCACACTGCTTCACAGCAGCAGCTCAACCGCTAGCAAGCTGCACACCCCCGCGCGGGAGGAGGCAGAGGTAGATTCACCGCCTCCCGCAGCACCGTAAACTGTTGCAACGCACACAGCTGATGCAGCTGCGGCTGGAGCTACAGCTGCATCTGCAGAAACAGCTGGAGCTGCGGCTGCAGCGCCGGGGCGGGGTTCACCGGTTTCACCTGTAGGCGTTCCTTGCATACGTCCATGGGGAGGTAGAGGAGACAGGCGATGGCCTCTGCAGTAAATCCGCAAACAGAATCTAGCAGCAGCGCCCTTGTGAAGCTGATGTCTGCTGCTGCTGCTTCCGGTTGTTGCTGCTGCTCCTCGTGGCTACGGGAGAGCCACAGCAGCCGCGCCTTGAGGACTTCGTATGCGCTAAAATACAGACAAGTCGCTGGCACTGCCAGTCCAGCCGTGATGCTGCACACACAGCCTCAGCAGATCGAAACGCCCCGCCATCGGCCGCTATTCTTGCTGTAGCTGCGATATGAGAAGCAGACAAAGAGAGCACACAGACGGCTGCCTGCAGCAGCTTACCCGAAACCCCTGTAGAGGCCCACGAGGCCCTCCTTGCGCCAGAGAGAGGTCAACGTCTGCAGCGTCCGCGAGCTGCCTAGCAGCGTCTGTACACCGTGTCGCGGCGCCGCCTTCACCTGCACCTGAATCACTGCCTTGGCGGTGTCTAGTGGATGTATCAACGCACGAGACAACAAACCAGCAACAGATGCAGATGCCATCGTCGCCGGAAGCCCTTGCAAATCAGCAGGCAGCCGCGGGTAACGCGGAGCCTCCTCCGTGACTGCGGTTGTCATCATTCAAAGACTGTTGCACATGTGGTGAGATATGAGGTTGCAGTGTGGTGGAGTGGAGGGAAGGGGGAGCGGGGTTGCGATGGGGTCGCTGTGAATACACACGGAGAAAGAAGAGAGCTTAGAGGCCGTTCTGGCGGTGGGACGAAGCCCTTCTACATATAGATATACATATGCATATATTTATATACTACAGCTAAGCGGCGGAAGAAGAGCGAATGAGACCGGATGGTCTCGCTGGCAGTTCACATTCTCCACTCTATACGTTCATCAGTTCTTCTTGGCTTTCAAGGAAACCCTCAATTCAACTTTGCAGCTTCGCCTCTGCGCCGGGAGTCTGTCGATTCGGTCTTGGGGCCCTCAACTGAAGCTGTACCTTGGCGGCCGCCACCTCTCTAGGAGCTTGTCTCCAGAATAAAGAAGGAAATAAGTGAATGAAGAGATGCTTTATGTAGAAATCAATTCCTCTTGTTGAACCTTCTCGAAGAATACAAACAAGAAGAGGATACACACGGCACACGCGTTGCTGCCGAATCGGCGGTGCGCTCCGCTCGGGTTCAGGACCCGACGTATTTCATCTCTCACGAAAAGTTTTGACGAACTCATATAAATTGAAGTTGTATATGTTTTGTGTTTGATTTTTTCTGAGGAGCTAAGGTTTGTGAACTGGACACCGTATTGCGCTTGGCCGGTTGACTGCAGGCAAGGCAGCACAAGCGTCGGCAGCGGAACAACTGTGGGGCTTCGTTCGCCTTAGCCGTTGGCTTCTCATCTAGTTGAATTTGTTGCTGAAGTGCATGCACTCCAGATTCAGCTGAGCAAAAACTGCACACAGGTTAATAGCAGTACAACGCCGTCTCCCGTTGTTCGCTGGAGATGTATAGGCCGTGTCAATAGGTGTTGCAGTAGAAACAGTGAATAAGAGATTTCGCTTAGACTGCGTTTCTTCTCTGAGAGTTAGAAGACATGCAGAAAGGTGGATCGTCCGGAATCCAATGGACAACTTGGGCCCAGGGAACCACTGGAAAAAGGCTGCACGGTCATATGGTGCTGCCGAGTTCGTTGTAGAGATGATCTGCATCTGCTTTTTATTTCTCAGCCTTCACGTATCTCAGCCTTTCTGCATGCATGCTAAACAAACCGTAGGCTTAGACAAGGGCTTCCCGAAGGATGGGACTCACTAACGTTGTATATACACTGAGCACACAGCGGCTGCACGTCTCATCACCAGAAACCACCAACAACGTCATAGGGCGAAGGTGGGGGACTGTGCAATTTGATTTACAATTTGATTCCCTTCCAAAAAAGAAGTCTATTGCATGCGGCTTGATGGGGCGCTCTTGAGGTTTCAACTGGCACCAGCGGGCATGGAGAGGATCCGCCTGTTTTCACAGCTGTTGCTTGCGGGTATCCTCTTTAGTCCATTAGGAGGAATCGGGAGGCTCTCGCGACGCCACCACCCGAATATTTCGAGTGAGCTGAAGCTGAATCGCCCCTATTCCATCTGAAGCGAACACTCTCTTGTGAAGCCCTCGACAGCTCAGGCCCCCGTCTGGGACGTCCGCCTGGCTCTCAAGTGCTGACGTTGCCCCTTTGGACGGACGGAAGCCCCCAGTTAGTTTGTAGCTTAGCTCGAAATCGAGAACAAGACGGCATGATTCACGCCTCAGGTTCTACGGTAGCATTGGAATAGGAACTCCCCCTCAACAATTCAGAGTTCTCTTTGACACAGGTGCGCGCAGCTCTGACCGCCGTGTCTGCATAACAGGCTGAGCACAATCACTATATCATTGCAGGAAGCTCGCACACTTGGGTGCCTTCCATCAGCTGCTTCGTGGGTTCTTGTCTGCAACACAGGCGGTTCAACCCCGAACTGTCGGCGACGTTCGACCGAGCTGTCACCGCAGCAGCAGCAGCACCTCAGAAGCAAACACGCGTGACATACGCCTCAGGTTACATCGATTCAGTGGAAGGCAGAGACTCTCTCCACCTGCAAAATGCTACGTGAGCAGTTTCCCCTCTCGCCCTCAATCTGGGATCCACTTGCAGCACAATTCATTGCCTTTAGACTCCCCAACTATGCTCTTGGATTTGTAGTCCGACAGCCGGATCACCCCTTCTCTGAACTTCGTGAGAAGAAAGCTCAATAACACAAAAACAATATATACATAAATGCATATGCTGCAGCTTTCGACGGCATCGCCGGCCTCGGTGCATTCCAACGTTTCCCTCTCTCTTGTGCTGCTTTTTTAATCCAAGAGAAAACCATTTCAGGGTACCCACAAAACGAAGAAGAGTCGGACCCTCTAGTGAGAGAGTTGGTGGAGGCGGGAGCGATTGGGCGTGCGATGTTCGCAATAGCTCTTCCTCTGAGTGTGTCCTCACCAGGCGAAGTTACTTTTGGTGGTTTTAACCCCAAGTAAGCAACAAGTACTGAAATTCATTTGCAAATTGAGGCCGTACAACATCTCTGCAGCTACGTACAGAAGGGCGCTGCAGTCGCGTGGTTTCCCCTGATACAGAGGCAGCAAAAGAAATGGGAAGTGCGGCTGTGGGATGTGCTGGTGGACGAGGCGACTGTTGGTCTCTGTACACCCCAGCTGCCTTGCACCGCGGTGATCGACACGGGCACTTCTGGTATAGGCGGTTCTCCCGCCTTCATCGAACAACTCCTTGACAAGACCGGAGCAATTTCTCTGTGCGGAGAAGCAGACAGAAAAGCAAACATGAAACGCCTCTCTTTTGTTCTTGAGCCCTCTCCAGGAGAGGACCCGCAAGAGTTNACAGAAAAGCAAACATGAAACGCCTCTCTTTTGTTCTTGAGCCCTCTCCAGGAGAGGACCCGCAAGAGTTCTCCGTCGACCCCGAAGACTATACAGAAGGCGATGCAGCCTCAGCTTCCTCCTCTCCCCTCGACTGCCCGTCAGCCTTCATGGCCCTCCCTTTACCTCCAGGACAAAGCCGGACTGTTGTGAGCCATCTATGAGGCGACCTGTTGTATAGTATAAATAAATATATGTAATACAATTATGTACATATATTATGTATGTACGTGGTGCGGGTTGACGGCAAGCTACTAAGACAGCTATCAGGTGTTGGGGAACGTGTTCCTGAAGAGATACTACCCCATATTTGATTACGACAACAGCCGAATTGGTGAGTTGTTTTGCCCCGAGTTCTGGTCAGTCGCCGCACACAATGATTGGTTGCCTCAGGCTTCGCAGAACGCAGCAGCCAGCAGCAATCCACTGACCCCTTCAGGTTGTTACAGCGCCAATACATCCGAGGCAGCAACTCAGATGAAATGAAATTTGCTGCCTCGAGAAGATAAGTTATGCCAGGCAGAACGAGTGCACACTC
>NW_013569954.1:10217-10923 GCF_000499745.2 Eimeria mitis | reverse complement strand
TATATATATATATATATATTCAAAGAATCAGGACGTTTTAGTTGATCGTCCAGGGACGCCTGCTTTAGTTATCTAAAATCGGCTTTTCTATTTGCACCTGTAGTACGAGAGAGGAATGATGCAATGGCAAAATTAGTGCGTTCGTACTTGCCACTTGGATCCACAAAGCATCAGGCCTAGACACTTGTGCACTTCAAATTGATTTTCCTGGGTGTGTTCTTCGCATTGATGTTTACGGTTGGCGCCCTGATACCGATTTCGATGTCATGCCCACTTCTGAGTATTCCGCTTTCTTCACGCTACTTAAGTATTTATTCCAAAATTTTTGTTGTGCATGGAATTGTATGCCTCTTGATTACGTGAGGACGTTCTGCCCTTAAGCGTTGCTGCTGGCTCTCTCCGTGAATTGAGACCTCAAGAGAGCCCTTCCGCAGCTCATGGCGCATGCGTGAGTGACGTTCATGTTAAGATGCAACAGGCCACGTATATGAATTGGCGAGGTTTGTCGGGGGTCTTTGAAACGGGCAAGAGATTGCAGCTAGTTTGCAAAGCTTGCCTGCAGTTCAAACAGGTAAAGCTGACGCAGTCAAATCGTCTGTTGCTGCTCGACTGTTAGGATTCTTCGCACGGATTCCTCGCACGGATAACCTGCTTTGCCACGTCGCAAACATGGTTTCAAACCCGCATTCACCGTTAATCCGTAATG
>NW_013569954.1:9289-10018 GCF_000499745.2 Eimeria mitis | reverse complement strand
GTGTTTTTGTTGAACGGAATGAAATACGTTGTACTTGGGGATCGCTTGCAGAGATATGTTCTTTGCTAATAGAGGTGCCAATTGGGAGGTAGCTGCTCGAGGGAGGCCATTTGAGCGTTCTCTGGTCTCAGCAGAGTTTTCCATGGCGATCGCTTTCTTTCCGACCCTCCACAGAGCAGCAGGGATGTTATGTTCCGCGGAATGTTTGTAATTTTTATTGTACTTGCGTTGGCGGCATGGGGTGCTCTTTCCAGAGAGAGGGGAGGGTGGGGAAGTATTGGAGACGGAGACCGGTGTATTTGTGAAGCGCAATACGCTGCAGAATGTCTGTTCAGTATGTTGGGGGAGTCCTGTACATGCTGAGTCTAAGAGGAACCAGCTAGGTGGTTGAATGACCCCTTTCCCAGTTATGCACGTTCTCTTGTGCATGGTTGCTGTAGTAGTCACTTAAGAACTCCACACCGGCATATTGCGGGGATTTTAGGTCAAATTTTCAAATTCACATCAACCACTACCGGATGCATCAGGGGACAGTATCGGCTAACAGTCCCTGGCCGCTTTATGACTACCACATATCCTGCAGACGCATGTTGCCTAACCACCGCAAGCTTCTTATCAGTCGCGCCTGTCATGCTGAACGAGCGTTCTGTTCAGATGCGTCATGTTGCTGTACTTCACCGCGGCTTCTTTTTACTAACTGTTAGCAAATGTGCACACATCAAACCTTAG
>NW_013569954.1:8342-9189 GCF_000499745.2 Eimeria mitis | reverse complement strand
TGAAGGGCGCACTGTAACGTTAGCAAACCTCGCACTCTGGTTTCTCGTCATACTGTGTAATGCTATTTAGCTTCAGGAACTAGCTTGTCTCTGAACGTTTGGCTGCAGATCAACTATACATGACTGCCGCTATACAGCAGGATGCTCTGCGGGCGGAGACGTATATGCATGCTCTACCTCTGTTATGGTTTGGTCATAGCACTGCTCGTTCGGGCAGGCGTACTGTTCATCATCATGCACATACGCAACTGAAGTGGAACCCTTCGGTCTATTAGTGTAGAGTACTCCTTACGGTTCAACGCTGAGAGCACTGCATCATTTTCTTTTATGCGTTTTATGCGTGGCATTTTTATGACCGACACGCGGTGACAAACACCCGAGTTTCCACCGCTTTGGGCTTCGCCTTACCGTCAGCTCCGTTGGCACAGGAGCCGTGAGCCAAAAGCAACAACAATGCGTGCTCCGTTTATTCCAAGTATGCGTCGTGAACAGTTAGTGGAAGTGCGTTGCGAGACTTTCAATGGTGGCCTGGGGGAGCATGGAAGTCATGTTGGTGCGTTCGTGTAGCCTTCCCTGGTGCAGGCGGTGATGGTACGTTGGGCTCTGACGAGGGCTTGACCGGAGCACGTCGGATGTGCAGTCCGACAGGGACGGTGGATTGCGTTGGCAAGGGTATTGGTCTGCCTTGGGAAGTACGTTAGTTCGCACTAGTCGGCATTGAGCGCTACTGCATTTGCCTACGAACTGTAAGGCGGCGGCTCTGAGTGACTATACGCTGATATATGGCGGATTGGATGATTCCTTTGAAGATACTCCAAGGAGCGGGCTCTGGACTTCACACTCTGTG
>NW_013569954.1:6348-8242 GCF_000499745.2 Eimeria mitis | reverse complement strand
TCAGCTTCTTGGGCGTTCACGGGCTCTTGAAAAAGCTGCAGGGGTCAATTATCCCAGTCTTGCTCCGGCACCGCAGTGGTTACTGGATGGGACAAAGTACGTTGGCTCGCTGACAGTCTCACTAGGGGGTGTTACATGGGATAAGCCTGGCTGGTGTATGTTGGGACATTTCAAGTTTGCTGACGTATGCGACGGGGGCGACGGAGAGTCAACAGGAAAGAGTTATCAGCTCGGGGAGCTGACTGACGGGACACGCTTGGAACGTATTGGAACGGATGAATAGAGCGCGGCGGGGTCTATCAGAAGCTGAAGTGTTTTTGTTGAACGGAATGAAATACGTTGTACTTGGGGATCGCTTGCAGAGATATGTTCTTTGCTAATTGGGAGGTAGCTGCTCGAGGGATGTCATTTGAGCGTTCTCTGGTCTCAGCAGAGTTTTCCATGGCGATCTCTTTCTTTCCGACCCTCCACAGAGCAGCGGGGATGTTATGTTCCGCGGAATGTTTGTAATTTTTATTGTACTTGCGTTGGCGGCATGGGGGGCTCTTTCCAGAGAGAGTGGAGGGTGGAGAAGTATTGGGGAGGGAGACCAGTGTATTTGTGAAGCGCAATACGCTGCAGAATGTCTGTTCAGTATGTTGGGGGAGCCCTGTACATGGCCAGTCTAAGTGGAACCAGCTAGGTGGTTGAATGACCCCTTTCCCAGTTATGCACGTTCTCTTGTGCATGGTTGCTGTAGTAGTCACTTAAGAACTCCACACCGGCATATTGCGGGGATTTTAGTTCAAATTTTCAAATTCACATCAACCACTACCGGATGTATCAGGGGACAGTATCGGCTAACAGTCCCTGGCCGCTTTATGACGACCACATATCCTGCAGACGCATGTTGCCTAACCACCGCAAGCTTCTTATCGGACGCGCCTGTCATGCTGAACGAGCGTTCTGTTCAGATGTGTCATGTTGCTCTACTTCACCGCGGCTTCTTTTTACTAACTGTCAGCAAATTTGCACACATCAAACCTTAGTGCATGCGCCTAACGGTTGTGAAGGGCGCACTGTAACGTTAGCAAACCTCGCACTCTGGTTTCTCGTCATACTGTGTAATGCTATTTAGATTCAGGAACTAGCTTGTCCCCGAACGTTTGGCTGCAGATCAACTATACATGACTGCCGCTATACAGCAGGATGCTCTGCGCGCGGAGACGCAGATACATGCTCTACCTCTGTTATGGTTCGGTCATAGCACTGCTCGTTCGGGCAGGCGTACTGTTCATCATCACCCACATAGGCAACTGAAGTGGAACCCTTCGGTCTATTAGTGTAGAGTATTCCTTATGGTTCAACGCTGAGAGCACTGCATCATTTTCTTTTATGCGTTTTATGCGTGGCATTTTTATGACCGACACGCGGTGACAAACACCCGAGTTTCCACCGCTTTGGGCTTCGCCTTACCCTCAGCTCCGTTGGCACAGGAGCCGTGAGCCAAAAGCAACAACAATTCGTGCTCCGTTTATTCCAAGTATGCGTGGCGAACAGTTAGTGGAAGTGCGTTGCGAGACTCTCAATGGTGGCGTGGGGGAGCATGGAAGTCATGTTGGTGCGTTCGTGTAGCCTTCCCTGGTGCAGGCGGGGATGGTACGTTGGGCTCTGACGAGGGCTTGCCCGGAGCACGTCGGATGCGCAGTCCGACAGGGACGGCGGATTGCGTTGGCAAGGGTATTGGTCTGCCTTGGGAAGTACGTTAGTTCGCACTAGTCGGCATTGAGCGCTACTGCATCTGCCTACGAACTGTAAGGCGGCGGCTCTGAGTGACTCTACGCTGATCTATGGCGGATTGGATGATTCCTTTGAAGATACTCCAAGGAGCGGGCTCTGGACTTTACACTCTGTA
>NW_013569954.1:5727-6067 GCF_000499745.2 Eimeria mitis | reverse complement strand
AAGGCACACTCGCGGCGATAGTGTCTTAGGATCAATGTGACAGGTCGTTCCCTGCATCGTATTTGGTAATATATTTTCTTTTTTCCTGTGGGCATAGACACGGCACCAGCGTAGATTTGCCTGCCGAACTGCAAGCAACTGTTGGGATGGTGTTGATGCCACTGAAGTGACTCTGGTTTTTAAAGTGATAACAGTGCACTGCTCACGCAGTGCTCATGCAGGTTGTCTCCACCATGGTAAACTTCCATGTCATACCACGCGGAGGGCTGGAAAGGGAAGCTTTCCTGTAGCAGCTACGCGAAGCTGCGCTCAGAGTAAGGAGGCAGTTTTGTTAGGGTTC
>NW_013569954.1:4375-5627 GCF_000499745.2 Eimeria mitis | reverse complement strand
AGGGTATGCATTATCGACGGGGAAACAGTCTAGCAGTCTACATATGCAGATGCTCTGAATTGGAGCAACCACTTTATTCTTGTTTTTCGTTCGGGAATCAGTTGTGGAACAATTTGCATTGTGCAATACTTGGCTTTTGGTATGCATGGATCCATCGAATATTTAGGGATAGAGCACTGCATGCACTGATATGCGTAGGGAAGGAAATGAACTTGTTCGTGAACAGACCGAAGGCACACTCGCGGCGATAGTGTCTTAGGATCAATGTGACAGGTCGTTCCCTGCATCGTATTTGGTAATCTATTTTCTTTTTTCATGTGGACATAGACACGGCACCAGCGTAGAATTGCCTGCCGAACTGCAGGCAACTGTTGGGATGGTGTTGATGCCACTGAAGTGACTCTGGTTCCTAAAGTGATAACAGTGCGCTGCTCACGCAGTGCTCATGCAGGTTGTCTCCATCATGGTAAACTTCCATGTCATACCACGCGGAGGGATGAAAAGGGGAGCTTTCCTGTAGCAGCTACGCGAAGCTGCGCTCAGAGTAAGGAGGCAGTTTTGTTAGGGTTTCCCAGCAGTACGATTGGGACTGCTTCGGGTCCCTGCCCAAACTGCCTCCGGACTCTGAACCCAGCAGCCCCGCGTAGTACATATGGATTTACGTAGTGAGTACAATACCACACTGTTTTAGAAGCGCGGTTTGAAAAAGCCTTCGTGCAAACGATGCATTCTGGCTAAATAATTGTGCCGAAAAACGCGGGAGGAACATGCTCCAGTTTCAAAACTCTTAGTGGTGGCGCCGATCCACCGATAGGAGCTTTGGCAGCATTACAAACATTCACACCTACACGCACACGCATGACCACATTCGTCTCACAAGAGGCACAATTCACGATGCATCTGTGACGTTAGCTAGGGCGTCAAGGGAGCCACCGAACAGGGCTTCTTAATGTTAACGTGCATCTGTGTTGGGTTTGGAGAGCTGCAGCAGGCTCGCCGCAGGGTTTGGACGTGTGGTTGGGCAAATGTGAGGGTAAAGAAGCGCGTCACATGCGTCACTATAGGCCGCGAGTGGCACCGTCCCTGTGCGGCACCGGTTGCGTCACGAGCAGGATGTGGGTCTTGCATTTGAGGCGACGTGAGACGTCGCGGAGTACCTCGTGGGGTGGGTACCAGTATTGGTTGAGTACTTGGCGTATGTGTATATGCGTGTATGGCTTGCTGTTTGCGCGTGCCGTGTTGGGCAACGGAG
>NW_013569954.1:4174-4275 GCF_000499745.2 Eimeria mitis | reverse complement strand
GAGTACCTCGTGGGGTGGGTACCAGTATTGGTTGAGTACTTGGCGTATGTGTATTTGCGTGTATGGCTTGCTGTTTGCGCGTGCCGTGTTGGGCAACGTAA
>NW_013569954.1:2263-3918 GCF_000499745.2 Eimeria mitis | reverse complement strand
GAACGGCGCAGCAGGAACGGTTGTAGCAGTGGTGTTGAGTGTTGGCTTCAAACATTCCCCGCAGCCACCCGGTAGGTGGCGGCACCATGTCAGCGTACTTGGATGTGGCAGGATTGGCTAAATCATGCGCTGATGTTTGGGCAACTACCAGAGTTCGCCCGGAGTGTTGAATGGGGGAGGTACAGTGGGTACGTCAATTTGTGTGGCTGGGCTTGTTACGGATGGACACGCGCGTGGAGGGCTGAGGTTCCTTCCTGAGCTCCACGCAGGGGAACGAACAGGGCATGGAAATGGATGGTCACTGTAGCGGGACGCTTGCGCAAGTGCGCAGAGGCGTGTGAATGAGCATCCACCTGTTGGGAGCACGCGGCGGAGCTGTCAAGATGCAGCGGTGGCGTTAGCTGAAGTGACGAAAGCAGTAGCGAACCGCGCTGTTTAAGATGGACGTGCATGCTTGTTGGGTTTGGAGAGCTGCAGCAGGCTCGCCGCAGGGTTTGGAAGTGTGGTTGGGCAAATGTGAGGGTAAAGAAGCGCGTCACATGCGTCACTATAGGCCGCGAGTGGCACCGTCCTTGTGCGGCACCGGTTGCGTCACGAGCAGGGTGTGGGTCTTGCATTTGAGGCGACGTGAGACGGCGCGGAGTACCTCGTGGGGTGGGTACCAGTATTGGTTGAGTACTTGGCGTATGTGTATTTGCGTGTATGGCTTGATGTTTGCGCGTGCCGTGTTGGGCAGCGGAAGCAGCAAGCGAGGCATCGGGTGCACGGGGCTAGAATTGGGACTTGTGTTGGCATAGGGAGTGCGCTGCAACAGTATCGGTGCTGCCGGGGCTTCTCGAGGAGCACGATTGCTCTCGCGGTTCTGGAACGATGTCGCGGGCCTAGGGCTGCCTTCTGTTTTGCCATACCTACCGGTGTTTCGTTTCCGCGCTAGTGTGTGTTTTTGCCAAACTGGTTGGGCGTCAGCACGTGCCGCGTTGGGCGACAGAGGTCGTAGGGTCGGGTGTGATTGCGCAATCTTCGAGCTGCGTGGGGTTGCACAACGGCCATGCTGCGCTTGCCTTGTAGGCGTGTTCAGGGCATGAGGTGCTCGAGCGAGGCGCTGCGGCAGCGGAGCGCAGCCTTTCGCTATGCCGGTAGCGCAGGATTGCCTCTGCTGCTGCTGTGCGTTGTTGGTTGCAGCCAGTAAGAAGGCGGCGTAGACAGGTGGTTGGGTGGGTGTTCATAGCCAGGTTGGATCAAGCGGGCAAGTCTTGGTGTATCGGTGCTGTTCGTTAGGAATCCGTCGCCGTAGCAAGCCGGACTGGTGAAGGTGGGCTTGCATGCATGCTGGGTGTCTAGTGTTGCAGCAGGATCCCTAGAGGCTGTCCAGCGCTCGCCAGACACACGCGCAATGCAGCAAAGCAAACGCCTTGCATCTGTTGCCTTAGAAAGTGAGTTGCAACGGTATTGGCGCAGCCGTGGCTTTTCCAGCAGCACGATTGAGCTCGCACTTCCGGAGCCATGGGGTGGGCCTAGGGCTGCCTTCTGGTTCGCCTACGGTGTTGCTTCGTTTCCGTGCTAGTGTGCCTTTTTGCCAAACTGGTTGGGCGTCAGCACGTGCCGCGTTGGGCGACAGAGGTCGTAGGGTCGGCTATGATTGCGCAGTTTTCGGC
>NW_013569954.1:1886-2163 GCF_000499745.2 Eimeria mitis | reverse complement strand
TTGGATCAAGCGGGCAAGTCTTGGTGTATCGGTGCTGTTCGTTAGGAATCCGTCGCCGTAGCAAGCCGGAGTGGAGAGGGTGTGGTTGCCTGCATGCTGGTTGTCTAGTGTTGCAGCAGGTTCCGTAGAGGCTGTCCAGCCCTCGCCAGACACACGCATGGCAGCAAAGCATACGCCTTGCATCTGTGTCATTGAGAGTGCGTTGCAACGGTATTGGCGCAGCCGCGGCTTTTCCAGCAGCACGACTTGGCTCGCGCTTCCGGAGCCATGGGGTGGC
>NW_013569954.1:1366-1786 GCF_000499745.2 Eimeria mitis | reverse complement strand
TTGCATGCATGCTGGGTGTCTAGTGTTGCAGCAGGATCCCTAGAGGCTGTCCAGCGCTCGCCAGACACACACGCATGGCAGCAAAGCAGGCGCCTTGCACCTGTTGTCATAGGAGGTGCGTTGCAACGGTATTGGTGCTGCCGCGGCTTTTCCAGCAGCACGATTGAGCTCGCACTTCCGGAGCCATGCCGCGGGTGTAGGGCTGCCTTCCGGTTTGTCATGCCTACCGGTGTTGCTTCGTTTCCGTGCTAGTGTGCCTTTTTGCCAAACTGGTTGGGCGTCAGCACGTGCCGCGTTGGGCGACAGAGGTCGTAGGGTCGGCTATGATTGCGCAGGTTTCGAGCTGCGTGGAGTTGCACAACGGTCATGCTGCGCGTGTAGTGGAGTCGTGTGCAGGACATGAGGTGTTGGAGCGAGGTG
>NW_013569954.1:0-1266 GCF_000499745.2 Eimeria mitis | reverse complement strand
TAGCGCTGGATTGCCTCTGTTGCTGCTGTGCGTTGTTGGTTGCAGCCAGTAAGGAGGCGGCGTAGGCAGGCGGTTGGGTGGGTGTTCGTAGGCAGGTTGGATCAAGCGGGCAAGCCTTGGCGTATCACGCGGTGCTGTTCGTTAGGGATTCGTCGCCGTAGCAAGCCGGAGTGGAGTGGGTGGGGTTGCATGCATGCTGGGTGTCTAGTGTTGCAGCAGGTTCCCTAGGGGCTGTCCAGCGCTCGCCGGACACACGCAATGCAGCAGAGCAAACGCCTTGCATCTGTTGTCATAGAGAGTGCGTTGCAACGGTATTGGCGCAGCCGCGGCTTTTCCAGCAGCACGATTGGGTTCGCACTTTCGGAGCCTTTTCGCTGGCCTAGGGCTGCTTTCTTGTCTGCCTACCGGTGTTGCTTCGTTCCCGTGCTAGTGTGCCTTTTTGCCAAACTGGTTGGGCGTCAGCACGTGCCGCCTTAGGCGACAGAGGTCGTAGGGTCGGCTATGATTGCGTAGTTTGTGAGCTGCGTGGGGTTGCACAACGGTCATTCTGCGCGTGGCGTTGATGCATGCGCAGGCCATGAGCTGTTGGAGCGACGCGCTGCGGCAGCGGAGGGCAGCCTTTCGCTATGTCGTTAGCCCTACATTACCTTTGTTGCTGATGCGGTGCGTTGTTGGTTGCATCAAATAAGGAGGCGGTGTAGGCAGGTGGTTGAGTGGGTGTTCGTAGGCAGGTTGGATCAAGCGGGCAAGTCCTGGTGTATCGGTGCTGTTCGTTAGGAATCCGTCGCCGTAGGAAGCCGAACTGGTGAAGGTGGGGCTGCATGCATGCTGGGTATGCAGCGTTGCTGCACCTTCGCTAGAAGCTGTCCACCGGTTGTCAGATACACAAGGATGGCAGCAAAGCAGGCGCCTTGCATGTGTTGTCATAGGAAGTGCGTTGCAACGGTACTGGTGCTGCCGGGGCTTCTCGAGGAGCACGATTGCGCTCGCTGTCCTGGAGCAATATCGCGGGCCTAGGGCTGCCTTCTGTTTTGCCATACCTAGCGGTGTTTCGTTTCCGTGCTAGTGTGTGTTTTTGCCAAACTGGTTGGGCGTCAGCACGTGGCGCGTTGGGCGACAGAGGTCGTAGGGTCGGGTGTGATTGCGCAATCCTCGAGCTGCGTGGGGTTGCACAACGGCCATGCTGCGCTCGCCGCGTAGGCGTGTTCAGGGCATGAGGTGCTCGAGCGAGGCGCTGCGGCAGCGGAGCGCAGCCTTTCGCTATGC
>NW_013569953.1:10931-11103 GCF_000499745.2 Eimeria mitis | reverse complement strand
TATATATGTATATGTATATGTATATGTATATATATGTAGAGAGAGAAAGAGAGAAAGAGAGAGAGGCAGAGAGAGACAGAGAAGGTTCATTTACCGTGCTTAGATTCAAAAGAACCATCATCAGAAAGACTATACATTAGCTAACCTATAAATATATAAACAAATCAAAATA
>NW_013569953.1:10499-10890 GCF_000499745.2 Eimeria mitis | reverse complement strand
TATATATATATTCAGGTGTACATACACCGCAGAAAAACGAAAAAGAAGTAAAAGCCAATGGTGAGTGTTCTGAGCAGCACGAGTTGCTGCAGTTTGTATATATATATAAATGAATTTGTTTTGTTTCAGGTGTACATACACCCCAAACAAAATAAAATATTTTATGCTGCTTAGCATCGTATCTCTCCCCCTGGGGTGTATGTACACCTGAGAGGGTATATAGATAATATAGAGGGAGACAGAAAGACAAAAGAAAAAAAAAAAAACAGAAACAAGGAGACTATCTCTCTTTCTATTCTGTCTCCTTTCTTTCTTTCTTTCTTTCTTTTCTTTTAGTGTTGATGATGATGAGTGTATTTGTCTCTTTTTGTTTTTTTTTAATATATATATA
>NW_013569953.1:9128-10399 GCF_000499745.2 Eimeria mitis | reverse complement strand
TAGATAATATAGAGGGAGACAGAAAGACAAAAGAAAAAAAAAAAACAGATACAAGGAGACTATCTCTCTTTCTATTCTGTCTCCTTTCTTTCTTTCTTTCTTTTCTTTTAGTGCTGATGATGATGAGTGTTTTTGTCTCTTTTTGTTTTTTTTAATATATTTTTTTTTTCTTTTTTTGTCTCTTTCTATCTCCCTCTTTATTCTCTTTCTCCTTTCAGGTGTATACTCATCTCCTTGTCTCCCTTCTCCCTAAACCCCAAACCCTAAACCCTAAACCCTAAACCCTAAACCCTAAACCCTAAACCCTTAATTAAATAAATTAAATTAATTAATAAATTAATAAATAAAGGATATATCGTTGTTTTATATTTCCTCTATCTCTCTCTTTCTCTGTCTTTATATATATCTCTCTCTGTCTCTTCTTTTGTCTCTTTTTGTCTCCATCTGTCTCCGTCCCCCTTCTTCTGTCTCTCTCTATTTTCTTTTGTCTCTCTCTGTCTCTCTCTCTTTCTCTTTTTCTCTCTGTCTCTCTCTCTTTCTTTCTTTCTCTCCCTTTCTCTCCTTTTCTCTTTCTCTCTCCCTCTCTCTCTTTCTCTCCCTCGTCTCTGTCTCTCTCTCTCTCTGTCTCTCTCTGTCTCTGTCTCTGTTTTTTTTTTTATAAAAATATATGAAAATATATTTATTTATATATAAAACTGTCTCCTTCACTCATCATCATTAAAGAGGTTGCTGTCTCCTTCTTGGTCTTCTTCTGTCTCCTCTTCTTCTTTTCTATATTTCTCAATAAAACCCCCAACAGCAGCACTGCTATCTGTCTCTGTTTTATTTTTTTTTCTTTCTGTCTCTTCCTCTTCGTCATCTTCGTCTTCTTTATTATTATTATTGTTGTTGTTGTTTGTTTCTTTTGTATATTTGTCTCCTTCTGTCTCTGTATCTGTGTCTGGTTCTTTATTTTTTTTATTTTTTTCTCTGTCTTTTGTCTTTTGTTTTTTTGTCGGGTTTATATTATCTGTCTCCTCTTCTCCTTCACTCTCGCTGCTGCTTCCTTTGCTTCCTCTGCTGCTGCTGCTGCTGCTGTTGCTGCTGCTGTTGCTCTCTATATCTATATCTCTCTGTCTTAGTTTCTTACCTCTATCAGCAGCAGAACCCGAAATATTTTTTTCTTTTTTATGATTTGCTGCTGCAGCTGCAGCAGCAGCATCACCGCTCCCTCCCCCCCCAGCCCCCCCAGCAGCAGCAGCAGCAGCAGCAGCAGCAGGAGGAGACAGAGC
>NW_013569953.1:8782-9028 GCF_000499745.2 Eimeria mitis | reverse complement strand
TCTCTGTATCTGTGTCTGGTTCTTTATTTTTTTTATTTTTTTCTCTGTCTTTTGTCTTTTGTTTTTTTGTGGGGTTTATATTATCTGTCTCTTCTTCTCTTTCACTCTCGCTGCTGCTTCCTTTGCTTCCTCTGCTGTTGCTGCTGCTGCTGCTGTTGCTGCTGTTGCTGCTATCTATATCTATATCTCTCTGTCTTAGTTTCTTACCTCTATCAGCAGCAGAACCCGAAATATGTTTTTCTTTTT
>NW_013569953.1:4786-4971 GCF_000499745.2 Eimeria mitis | reverse complement strand
CAAAGTGAAGCTGCTGCATGCAAGCAATAAATTTTTATTTTTAGTTTTTTTTTTGTTTTTTTTTTTTTTGTTGTATTTGTATAAAACTAAAACAAAAAAAATAAAAACAGGAATGAAGGCAAAGATTATATACAAGCAAAAAGGGTTTAGGGTTTAGGGTTTAGGGTTTAGGGTTTAGAAGAATA
>NW_013569953.1:4488-4686 GCF_000499745.2 Eimeria mitis | reverse complement strand
AAAAAAAAAAAAAAAAAAACAAATAGAGGGTTTGTGTTGCTGTGAGCCTCAATAGGTATATGGGGGCTCCTACAGAACAAAAATAATATATTTATAAAAAAATAAAAAGAAAAGAATAAAAGAATAAATAACAAATTGTATTTTATATTTTAATTGAAAAAAAAAACAAGAAAACACACAAACGAGCAGCGAAACAGC
>NW_013569953.1:4104-4388 GCF_000499745.2 Eimeria mitis | reverse complement strand
AAAAAAAAAAAAAAAAAAACAAATAGAGGGTTTGTGTTGCTGTGAGCCTCAATAGGTATATGGGGGCCCCTAGAGAACAAAAATAATATATTTATAAAAAAATAAAAAGAAAAGAATAAAAGAATGAATAACAAATTGTATTTTATATTTTAATTGAAAAAAAAAACAAGAAAACACACAAACGAGCAGCGGAACAGCCAGCAGCAGCAGCAGCAGCAGCAGCAGCAGCAGCAGCAGAGGAACGGGCGGCTGGGGGCCCCGTGCTGTTGCTGGGTGTTTGTTGT
>NW_013569953.1:3205-4004 GCF_000499745.2 Eimeria mitis | reverse complement strand
GCAGCAGCAGCAGAGGAACGGGCGGCTGGGGGCCCCGTGCTGTTGCTGGGTGTTTGTTGTTTTTTTTTTTGTATTTTTGTTTTTATTTTATGAAATGTATTTATATTGATGAAATAAATATATTTAAATATTTAAATTTGGTGTAATTGAGTTGTATATTGCTGCTGTTGTGGCTCTGTGTTTCTGCTGCTGCAGCAGCAGCACGCAGCTGTAGATACACCGCAGCGGGTTAGAGGCTCGTCTGTGTTTTGTGTATTTTTTCGGCTTTTTTCTTGTATTTTGTTTCACTTGTTTTTTTCTTATTTATTTTATTTTCTATTTATTAAACAAAAAGATAAAAGGCAGATCACCAACACACCAGAGCCGCAGCAGCAAGCTTGCGGTGTACGTACACATCCGTCAGCCGCAGCGGTAGAGAAAGAGTTTCATATTTCTTCTTTTTCTTCTTCTTTTCTTTTTTTTTTCTTTTCTTTTTTCTCAATTTTCTCTTCTTTATTGTAGCAACAACAAAATTTATCAATCGCTCCGGCCATTGCCTCCATTGCGCCGCCTGCTGTTGCTGCTGCTGCCGCTGTTGCTGCTGCTGCTGCTGCTGCTGCTGCTGCTGCTGCAGCAGCCATCGACCCTCAAGAAGCGCAAAGAAAGTTGCTGCCTTTTATATTCTTCTTTTGTTTTCTCATTCGGACTTTCGTTATTTGCATGCAGCAGAAGGGGCTGAGCTGCAGCAGCAGTCTGGTCTCCCTGTAGCAGCAGCAGCAGCAGCAGCAGCAGCAGCAGCGAGCGCTCCTCATCAGCGTTA
>NW_013569953.1:3015-3105 GCF_000499745.2 Eimeria mitis | reverse complement strand
ATCGCTCCGGCCATTGCCTCCATTGCGCCGCCTGCTGTTGCTGCTGCTGCCGCTGTTGCTGCTGCTGCTGTTGCTGCTGCTGCTGCTGCT
>NW_013569953.1:1205-1393 GCF_000499745.2 Eimeria mitis | reverse complement strand
CCTAATATTATGAAATTGTATGAATTCTTTGAAGATAAAAGAAATTATTACTTGGTAATTTATTTTATTTTATTTTATTTTATTTTTTTGTTTTGTTTATTTATTTTGTTTATTTTATTTATTTTGTATATTTATTTTGTTTTTTTATTTTTTTTGTTTTTTTGTTTTATTTATTTTATCTATTTATT
>NW_013569953.1:413-1105 GCF_000499745.2 Eimeria mitis | reverse complement strand
GAATTCTTTGAAGATAAAAGAAATTATTATCTGGTAATTTATTTTATTTTATTTTTATTTATTTTATTTTGTTTGTTTTGTTTTTGTTTTGTTTGTTTGTTTTTTTGTTTTTTTGTTTTTTTGTTTTTTTTTATTTATTTTGTACTTAAACAACTTGATCATCCTAATATTATGAAATTGTATGAATTCTTTGAAGATAAAAGAAATTATTACTTGGTAATTTATTTTATTTATTTTTTTTTATTTTGTTTGTTTTTTATTTTTTTTGTTTTGTTTGTTTATTTTATTTATTTTATTTTTCTATTTTATTAATTTTATTTTTTTATTTTATTTATTTTATCTATATATTTTATTTCTTTTATTCATTTTATTTATTTATTTTATTTTATTTTATTTATTTATTTTATTTATTTTATTTATTTATTTTATTTTTTTATCCCTTTTTCCCGCTTAATTCATCATGAAAAACAATTCCATTTCTCTGAAACCGTGAAACACCGAGCTGCCTATACACCCCAACTCAGCATCATCGCGATCTTCTCTATTTTTTTCACTTTTTTAGAATTTCTTTTGAATAATATTTAAAATAAATAAAAATAAATTGCATGCATGTATTTATTTCCTCGAGATCGCGGAGGTTTCCGTGCGAATTCGCGTTTTTTTTTCGGGTGTATAGGCAGCTCAGCTCACCG
>NW_013569952.1:6990-10385 GCF_000499745.2 Eimeria mitis | reverse complement strand
TTGGATATTTGCGTTTAGGGAATGCATATGGATATTACTTTTAGTAACAACGGCTTGGAATACGTTTCAGTATGTACGTGTAGAAGCCCTGCTGGCACTGAGTTTATGCATGGGCATTAGGCTATGGATAGGCAAGCTCATGAATATGCTCCGACTCCCGTTTCCACTACGGCGAGAACCGTCGGTCGTTATGTTCCGTGGACCAGCCAGCGCCGTCTTTGCTCAAGTGCCTAACGATGCTCCAACAGGCGCATCTAATGTTGCAAATTGCTTTGTGATGGGCGTAGCTGCTACACCACACCGCACACCGGCATATTCGCAGAGTCGAGAAGTGCGTATCGTCTTGCTTGTTTGGCTATTGCGCCCGAGTCTTGCGGTGTTCGTGCATTTAGGTGCATCCGTGCGCTCTCTTGTCCTGTGAACTTGTTTACCTGTATGCCTGAGCCTGGCGCAATATAGCGCAGGTGCACAGGTCGGCGTTACTGCCGACTTTGTCTCTATCCGCTAGGTTCAACTGCACAAGTCGCCATTTTCGTGCATGATTGAGCCCGGGGTAGCTTGTGCGTCCCACGT
Source organism: Eimeria mitis (assembly GCF_000499745.2). Lineage (NCBI taxonomy): Eukaryota > Apicomplexa > Conoidasida > Eucoccidiorida > Eimeriidae > Eimeria > Eimeria mitis. Next base: position 9,812 of record NW_013569952.1, on the reverse strand, counting down.
GACTCGGAAACTGTCCACTCTCCGCGTTGTCGATGTTGCATATATTGCTTAGGCCGACGATGCACGAGGTCTTCTTGGCACCTCTGTACTTTGTACTTTATTAGGCAGCAGCTGATGTCACAACCAGTGAATAAGCCACTGCCCTGCAGTCGTTGCATGCTTTCACGTGAAGCGCCTTGAGCATGCCTTCCAAGATAGTGATGACACTGATTTGCAGAAGCCAGAGAACGCCATGTCACGCTTTGCGCTTCCGGACACGTTGGCGGATGGCTACCCGGTATCTGATTATTGCATGTAGCATGTGTTGGGATACTGACGGCACGAGAAAGCGTATCCATTTTCTGTCTCGTAGCATCGGCTAGGAATACACTTCAGGAAGTACGTGTATCTGCAGCCTGTGCCTCTCGAGTGATTCGNTCGTAGCATCGGCTAGGAATACACTTCAGGAAGTACGTGTATCTGCAGCCTGTGCCTCTCGAGTGATTCGGAAAGCGTCCATCTTGTCGATGTGCTCATACTGCTTCGGCCGTCGATGCGCGAAGTCACCTTGTCGCCCAGTAGTACTTCATTAGGCAGCATTTAAGTAGCATCGGCTCGGAATACGCCTCAAGTGGTACTCATAATTTTGTTCCTATTGGCGGGTCAGCCGCAGGCGAAAACCTCGTTGACTATGCTTTTTTAAAAGTTAGCATATTATGTGTTGAACGGTAGATCAGTCTTAGGCGCTGCACACCTGGAACTGAATGCTTGCACTTACGCCCCTGCGCACCGGCGTGGGGACAGTGCCAATGCATGCATGCCGCCTGTAGCATTTTGCTCGCTGCTGCCGGTGCTTCTTGTCGATGTGAATTTAGACGCATGCATGCAGTCCGTAATTTTGGGAATTTGCATATCACCAAGATTGAACGTGGCAAAATGCAACTCGTGTGCAGAAGTTCTGTATGGCTGGCATTCCTCCCTCCAGATTGCATGTTCGGGTTCCCGATATGAGCGTTCCGTATAGTGTAAAACCCGGTGTAGATTGTGCGTCCTGAGTGTTTTGGAAACGCTTGACGTCGTTTGTGCGCGCATACTGTCCTATGTTGTGCGTGGCTGTCACCTAGTGCCCCACTGCCATACTTACCGATGCATAGTAGATGCATGCACCACCACACCTCTGCCTTTCAATGCCGACGCGACACTAGTTTGCACAGGACAGAAACAACATTATTAGGGTCATCAACTCAAGTCACGTTGGTAAATAGTTAGCGGATGTTCCGCACCTGCATATAGCGTATACTTAGATGGCTGCGTGAAAGCACAACTTACCGACTCTGTTTAGGAGCGTCGGCTTGGGGCACCTTTTAGCCGGTACGTGTACCACCAGTCTCGCAGGAAAGCTCGGAGATTATGTCCCGCGAAGAGCTCGATGCTGAGCAAGGTGCACCTGAAAATCCAAATTGCTGTATGCAGCATGTTACAGCTACACCAATCTGCACCGACTGGTTGGCAGCGACCAATATCTGCACGGCGTCACGCGAGTTGGGATGCTTCGTCCAGTTCTTTCGGTCGTTGTACACTTAGGAGCATGCGTGTGGTCGGTAATCGTGGGAATTCGCATGTCACCATGACTTAGCGTGGCATACTGCAGCGTGACGGCATATGCCCAGAGTAACTCCTGCGCCCTCGGTGACTGGAAGACTATCCACCTGTCCACATGCTCTGTGTACGCATCCTGCTTAGGCGGACGGCGCCCATGGTCGCGACGCCAATTCGTTGTACTTATTAAACGGGAATAAATCCCCATCTACTAGCCCAGCCAGTTGCGTGTGGTTGGTGCGTGCGATTAGCTACAGAGCTTAACTGTACCCTTTAATCTGGAGGTAAGGTGGGCTTGCAAAAGACGAAAGTTGCCATATTATGTTTTCCATCACAGGTGACAATTATGCTTTAGCCGGTACGTGTGGTACCCTTGCTGCTGCTCATGTGCTTCGTAGGGACATTGAGCTAGAAGGGGCTCGGCTCATAGGCTTGTTTCTACGCGCGTCTCCACTACTGTGAGAATCGTCGGTGATTAGATTCCACGAATCTAAAGCTAAATCTTGCTCCACTGAACCCCACATCAAGGTTCAACGAATTGCTGTTACGCATGTTGCAGCCACAACAGTATCTGGTATTGTCTATATATACGCTCGGTGTCTCTCGATAGTTTAGCTCCTGTACCCCGCTTCCCCTTTGGTTTTGACCTTGGCCCGATAAAGCGCCGATTTGCATATCGGTATCGTTGCCATCCGTCTCTCCGTACTGTATGCTCAACTACTTCCAAAGCGCCTTTCTGTATACTGTTAACACTGACGTAGCTTGTGCTCGGCGGAGGAGTCAAAGGCGTTGTGCGTGGTTTGTGCCCCCATATGCAGCCTAGGCCAACGATGCGCGTGGTTTTCGCGTCAAATCGTACTTCGTGCGCGGCAAATAATGCAATGGCATTAGCATTGGTCTCTCTTGTGTTTATATGCAATAGCATACTCTGCCGTTCGATATTGAGGTTACACTGATTTTGGAAAGGGCAGAATGCGCCCTATTATCACCTCATGTCGAGTCTATGGATGGCTAGTTCTTATCCCTCATGAGTGGGTTCGCGTCGATACCCAGTGTATACAATCTCGGTGATGTACCAATGTCCTGAAATCTGCTTTAGAGTGTATGTGTATAAACCCCAGTACCCACGAGATTACGTACAGACACCGGAGTAAGCGTAGCCAGGCTCATGCATTTGGTTCTATCCCCACGTCCACGACAGCAGAGAACCCCGGTGATTATGCTTTTTAAAAGGTGAGGTTCTC
>NW_013569952.1:6243-6896 GCF_000499745.2 Eimeria mitis | reverse complement strand
TGCGTGGACGGTGTCGACACATGCACTGCACCTCTAGCGTTTTGGCTGCTGCTGCCGCTACTTCATGTCGATGTACATTTAAATGCATGCATGCAATCCGGAATTTTGGGAATTTGCATATCACTAATATTGAAACGCGAAAAAAAATACAGCTCGTCTGCACAAGTTCCCTATGGCTGATGCTTTTATGTCCATAGTAAATTCACTAGTGCCACAAATGCGCCTTTCCGTGCATCGTTATGCCCGGTGCAGCTAGTACGCCCCCGATTCGGAGAATCTGCACGCGTTCTGCGCATTCTGACTATACTGATGATTTGTGTTGTTACGATCTTAGCTGGTTGCACTTATTAAACGACAACTAATGCCCCATCCGGTGACATGCTTAGTGTGCAGTAGATGCAGATGTTCATTTGCAGCACCTTAGCTGTGCCTTGCTATGTCGAAGCGACACTGATTAGAAAGTGTTAGGAGCTGCCGTATTAAGTTTCTCAACTCGGATGGCTAGCTATTATTCTGCTCGATGTCGTATAGCATATGTTTGGACGCCTGTATCAAACACAGCGCGGAGAATCTATCTCTTGAACCGTCGATTTCGAATACGGTATAGCCAGTAGGTGTAGAAGCACTGCTACAGACGACGTTAAACAGGGACG
>NW_013569952.1:2841-6151 GCF_000499745.2 Eimeria mitis | reverse complement strand
CCGACCTGCGGTTCTTTACTGAGCCGCAGATTGATGTTTCACCAGGTGCACCTCGGGTGGCGAAATGCCCTAAACCCTGAACCCTAAACCCTAAACCCATATCAGAGATAAAACATTTTAAAATGTTCCACGGGTGCATTTTCCGGGCTCGTTGTCACGTTTGTCCCCATACTGTATACTGAACTGCCCCAAATGCACTTTTTCGTGTAGTAGTGAGCTCGACAAAGCTCGCCGCAGTGTCCCGGGGACTGTCGAGTTAGTCTGTGCTCCAAAAGGCGTTTACTCCACTGCTCGTGTAAATAAATTTGCGAACGACGATATAGGCTAAGAGTTCTCGTGTCAGTGTTTTCGCGGTCACGCACACTGCCGCGAGCAGGCCGCGAGCAGGCTGCGAAGGTGTAGGATGCACGCGGCAGTCAGACAACCTAAGCCACGCGATGTATGCGTTTCAACATGGAATGAACTACTTGAGTCTTGAGAGAACAAGATACGTGTAATGCCCCACACTGATGTGTGTGAGCTTTGACTCTGGCTGTCACAGTTATGGGCTCATTAGCTTTTGTAGAGGCAGGCGAAGGCATATTTACCATGTCGAGTTGGGCTATGTGAATGCCTGACTAGTTGGCTCGGTTCATGCGCACTGGAATTTCCAACCAGGCAATGTTTGAAACTGAGAAGCTCATATTCTTGGTGTTCAGCATCGATTGGGAACGCACATCAGCCAGTGTGCTTTCGACCTCCGACTTCTACAGTAGTTCTTGGATACGCTTGGATTGCCGGGTCCAAACATCTTGGCGTATTGGTGTGCTCCTAAGCATATTTGAGTCGCTATGCTCACCAGCCCGCCCCCGAAGTTGCAGAATACGTCGTCAGCAAGGCGTCTGAAAAAGGCTGTACTATGGTGGAGATGAGCGCCGTCCTGCGTTTGTCGTGGACGTTGGCGATGAATAAGTTGCACTTATCTTGCTGTTTAACGGACACATCCTTCAGGGTGCACCGCGGTGCGTGCGGTGCTTTGAGGGTGGCTTTAAGCTCGTCCGTTCGCTCCTGCGAGCCGGTGATCGTGGGATTAGGGAGTGCGGGATGCCTAGAAGCATGTTTTGTGTTTTACCGAACCGTGCAAGCTGTGGATGCCTTACATGTCAGAGTGATACAACGGCAGACAAGGTAACTTGTTTGTCACTTTGACGCTGCGTCTCACGCCCACGAACGTAAAATGAGCATACGCTTGCTAAGGCGTATGGAGAGAGTGACTCAGTGCCTTGCGATGTCTGCCGCGATCACCGAATGGTCGGGAGCGTAGGTTTATTTTTATTAGCGTCCAACGGCTTTGCGCAGGCGTTTGTTCCCTGATGTACAGTGCCGCGTGCAGGCGTGCATAGCCAAACGCTGAATGCAGTTGCGAGGCATCATCACGAAGCCTACTAGCATGCTGTTGACGATTAATTCTATGGGGGAACAAAATTCTTGTGGTGGACGCCTCTGCGCAACAGCGATTCACAGCAACGACGTCCGGATACACCGTGTTTGAGAACGACGGAGTTAAATGAATGGAGCGCACTACAGCAGGTGTTATGCAGGCATTCCATGCTCTCTATCTGCCAAAGCACGTAGGGCTCGTATATTTAGTCCCTCAATATGCATAGAGTGCCAATAGACTAATTCTTTGCTCCCCAGCAGAGCCGAGTTTCGATGCATCTCAGATAGTAGGTATTGTTTGTTTGTTTGGAATGCATCGGGGCACCATGACCCCGTTTAGCAGCTCCTTAGGAGTGTTTTAGCTTCTACACTTACCTTCCCAGAACCTGTCCTGTAATTAGCTTTCAGATCCAATAATGCGTCAGTAAGCGCATGCTGGAAGACGCCTTCACCATTGGGTATCGCGCCGAGCATGCGCGACTGCAGGGTGCCATGCTAGCGCATGTACGCTGTGGGGGAAACACGATTTTGAACTGCCTTGATGCTAGAGCAACAGCCATGCGACGAATGACTGTAGTCTGGAGAAAATGTTGACAGATGCAAACGAACGTTCGCTAGGCTAGCGCTAAGCTGTTGCATCGGCTTCGGCCGGCTGCTATTCCTGTATGTAGGAAGTGCGCGAGGCCTCAAGGCATCTTTCTTTTACAGCATAATTCATTTCCAAACACCGCATGAGCAAGCCAGAGCTTTCATGGCATGTCAACCCGTTCACGATGCCGCTTTTTCATGAGCCGAAAGTAGGGTTTTCCGTTGCCTCTGGTGGTGGATGGCTGACTGAGTGATAACTTCCAATGCGCAGAATCGGGATGGCATGTACAACGGAACTGTCTCCTGCATCTTGCAGTGTGCTGGAGTGCTAAACGAGGCTAACTTGTGTATGTACTTGGCATTCATGTCTTGGCTTGATGCTATGCCGGTGCATACGATGCACGTGTTTGCAGGCGAGCAAATAACGCCTCTCTGCATGTACTGTACTTCAACTGCATGAGATGTCGTGAAGCGGTCAGTGGGCGCACGTGGCTGACAATGACCTTTTCCACCTTGGCTTTGAATGATTCTTGATGTTTCAGGTTGCAGACACTCCAAGTGAGGGATGAGCCGCTCTGTTGGATCCGGTTGTGTGTGCCCACGGCTAAGTCTCTGGGGCACGTTCCAGTTATTGCTTGCACTGCGCTCGCTCTGGCGGCACCGCGACTTAGTGCACATCTCACGATTCGGACACATACAATCTCTGATCGTTTGCGTCGATTCGGAATATACCTTAGGCAGTACGCCTTCAGGTCCTGCTGAGGATTGGAATATGTGGGGAATAGCTACAAATACAGCCTACATCTGGTGTTTGTATGGGCTTGCATCTGTCTAGTTTGGCGTTGGCGAAAACAATGGCCGTGAGCGCCTAAAGTCTAAGAGACATCACTACATCATGGACTTGTGCGACGACACTATTTTTGCTTAATTAGCCGCAACACAATAGCGTTCGTATAGGCGCGTATTCTTCTAGCTCGGATGTGGCGACAACGGATCGTAACCGCCTAAAGTCGTAAAAGAGGCGCCACTCTATTTTGGATGCGTGTGATGGTACTATGGAGGCTTGAGTAGCTGCACCACGTTCGGAGTTAGCGCATAGAGACACAAGACAAAACAGCGTGCAGGTTGTGCAGTTCTGGCATGCGGCGGTTGTGCGACCGTGCAGTGCGGTGCACGTGAAGTCTCTGTAGGTGAATGACGTGGTAAACGTGGTAGGGCGAGTGGAGCATGTTTGGCCAGATATACGATTCGCTATTCACAGGCAGTATGGGGTGCCTGTGCGCCTGTTCTCGAAGCAACGGGG
>NW_013569952.1:1372-2741 GCF_000499745.2 Eimeria mitis | reverse complement strand
TCTGTTCTCCGCAGTCCAAGCATGTCAAATCGACGTTGATGCACAGGGGCCGCAACCTTTCTCCACTGCTCGTCTTCTCTCGCATTCAAATATCTGATGCATGCTTTGTCGCCGTTCATTACGCCCGAAACAGTTTGTGTACAGTTTACACGGTCTGAGCAGCTCTGCTGCCTTCACGTCGATATACAGCGAACGCGCTAGCGCATATTACTGATCTGTATTTCAGGCATTCTCATAATCACAGGCGAGTTTGGGAACGTACTGCTTAGCCCCCAGATGCGCATGGGCGAAAACTAATGCCTTATTCACTTTCCAGGGACCTTTGATATATGCATGTGTTTGAATGCACTGCCTTAACGCGGCCTTCCCATACCGAGTTGACATTTATTTGCAAACGCCATAAACGCCCTATCAAATTGAGCACCTCACGTCACGCTGGTGGACCGCTACCTGTTATCCCGCATGATGAAGTATACCTTATGTTTGAATGATTGCTTACGAGCACAGCGCATATATCTCTTTAGTGCCGTTAACCTGGAGTCATCTGTAGCCTGTACGCCTATAAGGCTTCATGCCGACGAGATTACGAAGAGACAGACACTGAAATACGGTTACACGAGATATGCGGTTTGTTTCTCTTTCCATTTGCACTATATCGAGAATCGTCTTTGATTAGGCTCCGTCAAAAGCCTGCATCGTCTTTAGTGGAGCACTGAGGAATGCTAAACACTACGCAACTGAAAACGGGTAGTGCTCTGTGACACATTTTGTCTCTACTGTGCACCGGCGTGTGAACAGGTTCGACAGAGCCTGCGCCCACTTCCACTGGTTGTTTAATACGGCATCTGCGCGTGTCCGCGCGTATCCGCGGGGAACTCGCATATCACTAGGCGCGAACGTCGCAGAAGATAAAGCGGGTGCGCATATCGGTGCAGCCCTAACGTTCGTTTCCATACTATATATCGGATTAACCCTGATGTGCCTTTTCCTTTACACCTACGTGGTAGGCGCGATTGGCCTGGTTGTCATGTCCGCTAGTTGTATTGATTGTCGGCCAACTAATGCCCCCTGCAGGGACGTGCATAGCGGGTGCATGCGTGGAGATGTAGCACATTACCCCTGCCTATCGATATCGTCGTGAAGTTTTCTTGCAAACAGCAGAAACTGCCATATCAAGTTTACGCCTCACGTCACGTTCGCGGATGGCTGGCTCACATCATGTATGACGGAGTGTAGCCTATGCTTGGACGTTTGTGTTAATGCATAGCGTGTAAAATGCGATTTGAAATGCACTCCAGACGGTGCGTTCATAAAGGCTGCTTTCAAGGACGTTACGTAAATACATTAACATCGGGACAGTCGGGTTCGT
>NW_013569952.1:379-1318 GCF_000499745.2 Eimeria mitis | reverse complement strand
AGGGCCAGCATCGCCTTTAGTGAACAAAAGATGGGCGTGAGGTAACACGCATCTGAAGTGGCGACCATGCTTTATGGGGATGGCGCTGACTTGCAAACGGCAGAAACTGTCACGTCAGGTCTAGCGCCTCACGTCAAGTTGGTGGTTGGCTGCTTTGTATCCCGGATGACTGCGCACAGCATATTTTTGGATGCGGCTGTCGATGCACAGTGTATGGGATCTTTGTTCATTGCGGCCGAGCTGGAATACGCTTCTTTCAGTTTGTGTATACGCCCTGCAACCGAGGAGATCACCTAGGGACATTTGAGTGGAAATAGCTATGCTCATAGGATTGTCTCTGTATGCATCCCTCTTGCCTCGAAACATCGTTGGTTAGGGCACAAAAACACGGTCTCAGGCAGACGACACCTGACGTTACGAGTTGCTATATGACACATGCTGCCGCTACACTGCTATGCAGCGCCAATCTAATCGTCGTATGACACGCTGGCCCAAAGAAGGACAAATGCATTGCCTCTGGATTGTAACCTTTCGAACATTGGGGACTGGAGGGGGACTTGGTAAATCAGGAAGTACTTTGGTTCCCTGAAAATGAACGAGCGTTGATTCATGCTGTTTCCGTATTGTCACTCCTCTTCCATCACCTGACTGGCATTTGTTGTCAGGAATCTACTTCTCTGGGCCTGTAAATGATGCTTCCAGTGGACATTATATGTTTTGTCCTTTGCTGTAGATCGCCCGTATGCACCGGCAGCTCTTTTCAGGCGAAAGACACCTGACGTTACGAGTTGCTATATGACACATGCTGCCACTACACTGCTATGCAGCGCCAATCTAATCGTCGTATGACACGCTGGCCCAAAGAAGGACAGACGCATTGTCTCTGGATTGTAGTCTTTCGAATCTGGGGGACTGGAGGGGGACTTGGTAAATCAGAAC
>NW_013569952.1:0-128 GCF_000499745.2 Eimeria mitis | reverse complement strand
GCAGCGCCAATCTAATCGTCGTATGACACGCTGGCCCAAAGAAGGACAGACGCATTGAAAAAAAAAAAAAGCCGTTTGAATATTGGGGACTGGAGGGGGACTTGGTAAATCAGAAAGTACGCTTTTTG
>NW_013569951.1:9817-10389 GCF_000499745.2 Eimeria mitis | reverse complement strand
TATATATATATATATATACATATATATATATAAATATAAATAAATTTACATATAAGCGGAGAAAGACTGATATCTATTTCCATCTCTATCTGAAACCACAAAAACATTTTTATTTTTTTTTAGTTTTCTTATCACCTCTCCTTCTATCGCAAACCCTAAACCCTTACACTCCACGCAAACCACCAAAACATAAGCAAACCGCCACAACTCCTTCTTACGGTGTACATACAGCCGCTTCTTTAGACGAGCTGTCTCCCCTACATACACACAAACCACCCCATCACTATCCACCAAACATGGGCCCCCCTGGGGGCCCCCAGGGGGGCCCCCAGGGGGGCCCCCCTCATACAGGGGGCCCCCCAGGGGGCCCCCATCAACCAGGGGGCCCCCTTCGGGGGCCCCCCCAAGCAGGGGCACCCCACCAAGCAGGGGGCCCCCCTGGGGCCCCCCTTCAAGTACGGGGCCCCCCTGGGGGCCGCCCTCGACCAGGGGCCCCCCCTGGGGGCCCCCCCCGATCAGGGGGCCCCCCTGGGGGCCCCCGCTAAGCAGGGGGCCCCCATTAAGCAGGGTAC
>NW_013569951.1:7661-9644 GCF_000499745.2 Eimeria mitis | reverse complement strand
TGCTGCTGCTGCTGCTGCTGCTGCAGCAACAAACCCTCATTTATTGTTTTATTTATATTTTTATTTTTTGTGTGTTGCGGTGGCGCAATTAAAATATAAACACAAGGAGAGTGGTCGCAGTGGGGGGGAGGAGATAAACACTGAGGAGGAGGAGGAAGAAACAACACCTCTGGATCTCTCCTCCTGCTGCTGCTGCTGCTGCTGCTGCTGCTGCTGCTGCTGCTGACTTGGTTCACCACCTGTATGAGGGTTTCTTTTATTTTTTTTATTTTTTCGTTAAAACTCGAAGCAGATTTTATGCGGGATGATAACACAGAATATCCATAGTCCTGCTGCTGCTGCTGCTGCTGCTGCTGCTGCGGCTGCTGCTGCTGGTGCTGCTGCTGCGGCTGCTGCTGCTGGTGCTGCTGCGGCTGGAGCTGGTGCTGCTGATGCTGCTGCTGCTGCTGCTGCTGCTGCTGCGGTTGCTGCTGCTGGTGCTGCTGCTGCGGCTGCTGCTGCTGGTGCTGCTGCTGCGGCTGCTGCTGCGGCGGCTGCGGCTGCTGCTGCTGCGGCTGCTGCTGCTCCTGCTGGTGTTGCTGCTGCTGCTGCTGGTGTTGCTGTGGCTGCTGCTGGTGTTGCTGCGGCTGCTGCTGGTGTTGCTGCGGCTGCTGCTGGTGCTGCGGTGGCTGCTGGTGCTGCTGCAGCTGCTGCTGGTTCTGCTGCTGTTGGTGGTGGTGCAGCTGCTGCTGCTGGTTATGCTGTCGCTGTTGCGGTTGCTGTTGTTGTTGTTGCTGCTGCTGCTGTTGTTGTTTTTGCTGCTGCTGTTGCTGCTGCTCGTCTTGCTGCTGTTGAGTCTGTGTTTGTTGCTGCTGTTTCTTTTGTGCTTCCTCCTTCTCCCCTTCCACCTGCTGTTGCTGCTGCTGCTGCTGTTGCTGCTGTTGCTGCTGCTGCACCTGCTGCAGCTGCTGCTGCAACTGCTGTTGTTGCTGCAGCTGCTGCAGCTGCTGCTGCAGCAGCTGCTGTTGCTGCTGTTGTTGCTGCAGCTGCTGCAGCTGCTGCTGCAACTGCTCTTGTTGCTGCTGTTGTTGCTGCAGCTGCTGCAGCTGCTGCTGCAGCTGTTGTTGTTGTTGCTGCTGCTGCACCTGCTGTTGCAATTGTTGTGGTTGCTGCTGCTGCTGCACCTGCTGCTGCAACTGCTGTTGTTGCTGCTGCTGCAACTGGTGTTGTTGCTGCTGCAGCTGCAGTTGCTGCTGCAGCTTCTGTTGTTGCTGCTGCTGCAGCTGGAGTTGCTGCTGCTGCAGTTGGAGTTGCTGCATCTGGAGCTGCTGCTGCAGCTGCTGCTGCAGTTGCAGTTGCTGCTGCTGCAGCTGCTGCTGCTGCAGCTGCTGCTGCTGCTGCTGCTGCTGCTCCAGTATTTCTTTGAGCTCCTCAGCACGCTGCAGCAGCTGCTGCGGCAGCCCCGCCTTTCTTGCTGCATGCAGAGCATTCGAGGCGAAGCAAATTCCTTCTTTAAGTTCATATTTATATTTCTCTTCTTCTTCTTTTTCTGCTGCTGCTGCTGCTGCTGCTGCTGCTGCTGTTGCTGCTGCTGCTGCTGTTTCTGTTTGTATTTTATTGTCATTGCTTTCTTCTGTACACCACCACTTGCTGCTGGTTGCTGCCGCAGCATCGTTGTCTTGCTGCTGCTGTCCTGGTTCCTGCAGCAGCTGCTGTTGCTGCTGCTGCTGCTGCTGTTGCTGTTGCTGCTGACTGCCTAATAAATTATGATTATAATTAGGATGAAGGTCCTTGGGGTATATTTGTGTATTTATATTAATATTTTTATTTATATTTATATTTATATTTTTATTTATTTTTGTTGCTTTCATTTGCTTAAAAGAAACAGAATCAGCAGCAAGAGACAAACGCAGCAGAGACAGCTCCCGGTGCAGGTGCGTGGAGACGATCCCCTGCGACCCCACAGATCCCAGTGTCTCTAACAACGCACCCAACAACGCTGCA
>NW_013569951.1:2878-5132 GCF_000499745.2 Eimeria mitis | reverse complement strand
AAAAAAAAAAAAAAAAAAAAAAAAAAAAAAAAAAATATATATATATATATATATATATATATATATATAACCTGTAAAATAATTTTAAGATGAGCGGATTGAATGATAGAAGGAAGCAGCGGCAGCAGCAGCTCGCTGAGGTTTTGTATTTCTGCTGCTGCTGCTGCTGCTGCTGCAGCACATGCTGCAGTGTATCTATACACTGCAGCAGCAGCAGCAGCTGTTGTATAACAACCCGCTATTGGCCTCCTGTTGCGGTCCTATACAAATACATAAATATATAAATAAATAAATAAATAAATAAATAAATAAATAAATAAATAAATAAATATATAAATAAATGCATATATATATATAGAAGTATAAATCTAAATACATATATAAATATAAATATATATAAATATAAATATAAATATAAATATAAATATAAATATAAATATAAATATAAATATAAATATAAATACAAATATAAATATAAATATAAATATAAATATAAATATAAATATAAATATAAATATAAATATAAATATAAATGTAGACACAAGAGTATAAATGTATAAATATATAAATATTAATATATGAAAATATAAACAAATATATACATAAATATATAAATATATCAATAAACTAATAAACAGAATATATATACATATTATACTTTTTAATATATAAACATATAAGTAAAAACAATTATAATAAACAAACAAACAACCAAATAAATAAATAAATAAATAAATAAATAAATAAATAAATAAATAAATAAATAAATAAATAAATAAACAGCGGAAGAAAAAGAATAAATAAAAGCACAAGAAGAGGGTTTAGGGTTTAGGGTTTAGGGTTTGTATTGAAGGCAAATAAACCATCAATAAAACAAACAGAAAAACAAAAAAAGAAAATAAAATAAAATAATATAAAATATATAATATAGGTAAACAAAATTAAATAAAATAAAATAAAATAAAATAAAATAAAATAAAATAAAATAAAATAAAATAAAATAAAATAAAACAAAATAAATAAAACAAAACAACTAAAACCCTTACTAGCGGGTTTATCGGCGTGCTGCTGCTGCTGCTGCTGCTGCTGGCACAACCAGCAGCAGCATCATGAGCATCATCAGCAGCAGCAGCAGCAGCAGCAGATCGAGTAGGAGCAGCACGAGCAGCAGCAGCAGCAGCACGAGCAGCAGCAGCAGCAACAGGTGTTAATGGGGGTTTATATTTCTTTAAATATATTATTTCATTTATACTATCAAAACAAAGATGCCGCTGCAGCAGCGCGAGGCTCTTCCCTTCTTGCTGCTGCAGCAAACGCAGCTGCTGCTGCCGCTGCTGCTGCAGCAGCAAAATTGCATGCAAAGCCTCATCACACAGTTCTCGCCAGAGGGCCCCATGGGGGCCCCCAGGGGGCCCCCTGGGGGGCCCCCCTGGGGCCCCCCCCCCTCCTCAGCCGCCCCCAAGATATCTCCGCTTTTGGTTTGCTGCTGCTGCTGCTGCTGCTGTTGCTGCTGCTGCTGCTGTTGCTGCTGCTGCTGCTGCAGTTGCTGCAGCTGCTGCAGTATTTGCCGGAGTCTGTCTTTGATTTGGTCGCAGCTTTGTGTGGCCCCCCCCTCAGCAGCAGCAGCAGCAGCAGCAGCAGCAGGCGAAGCACCGTTTGCTGCTGCTGCAGCAGCAGCAGCAGCAGCAGCAGCAGCAGACTGAGACAAAGGGGGCAGAGAGAGAGCAGCAAACTCCCGCAGCAAAACCACCAAAAGATCATCAGCAGCAGCAGCAACAGAAATTAAATTACAAATCAATAAATGAGGCTGCACGTGACCGCGAAACGTCTCCTGCATACAAACCCTAAACCCTAAACCCTAAACCCTAAACCCTAAACCCTAAACCCTAGCTCCGGAACATTTAACCCTAAACCCTAATCTTTCCAATAGTATAAGATTATACCCTAAACACTCCTAAACCCTAAACCCTAAAACCCTAAACCCTAAACCCTAAACCCTAAAACCCTAAACCCTAAACCCTAAACCCTAAACCCTTACGGATCGTTGAAAGAAGTCATCTAGAGCGGTGATTACTCCGCCTGTGGTGGTTTCTGTTTCGTGGTTTGCTGCAGCAGCAGCTTTTTGGCATTCTGCTACAGCTGCTTGAGCAGCAGCAGCAGCAGCAGCTGCTGCTGCTGCTGCTGCTGCTGCTTTTTCTGCTGCTGCTGGGTCTGCTTCAGCAGCACTCTCCAGAGCCTCTGCGTGCTGCGCTGC
>NW_013569951.1:816-2778 GCF_000499745.2 Eimeria mitis | reverse complement strand
TTCTGTTTCGTGGTTTGCTGCAGCAGCAGCTTTTTGGCATTCTGCTACAGCTGCTTGAGCAGCAGCAGCAAGAGCAACAGCATCTGCTGCTTGGTTGTGGGCTTCAGGGTCTTGATGAATCACCTGCAACACAAACACACAACGAGGGTTTAGGGTTTAGGGTTTAGGGTTTAGAGGGGAGATTAGGGTTTGAGCAAACGTAATCACTAGGGTTTAGGGTTTAGGATTTTGGGTTTTTTATTAGGGTTTAGGGTTTAGGGTTTAGGGTTTAGTGCTCCGCTAAAGGGATCAGGGTTTAGGGTCTAGGGTTTAGGGTTTCGGCATATATATATTGTTTCGAATTAGGGTTTAGGGTTTTTTAGGGTTTAGGGTTTAGGGTTTACGTTTGTGATGCGTTGCAGAGCAGCAGCAACATTATTTTTTAGGGTTTGTATGGAGATCTGCTGCTGCAGCTCGTGCTGCAGCAGCAGCAGCAGAGGCAGCAGCAGCTGCTGCGGGTATTTATCTAAGATATAAGCAACCGGCTGCAGCAGCCCCAGCAGCTCAATAAACAACAATCGATTCGCCTGAAACACAAACCCTAAACCCTAAACCCTAAACCCTAAACCCTAAACCCTAGTCCCTAAGGTGGGGATGAAGAGGGCGTGGAAACAAACTATGAACTGCCACAGGAAAGAAAGAAAAAGATAAGGGTTTAGGGTTTAGGGTTTGGAGTTTAGGGTTTAGGGTTTGGGGTTTAGGGTTTAGGGTTTGGGGTTTAGGGTTTAGGGTTTGGGGTTTAGGGTTTAGGGTTTAGGGTTTAGAGACCTTTCGAGTTGAGATAAGCTGAGCGACTTTCCCTATGTTGGGTACTTTCCCTGACGGCACCAACAACTGCTGCTGCTGCTGCTGCTGTTGCTGCTGCTGCTGCTGCTGCTGCATGCATGCATTTGCGTGGGGTGATGATGTGTTGCCCCCCAGCAGCAGCAGCTGCTGCAGCAGCTGCTGCATCGCATCAGCAACTCGCGCCGGGGGAGGCAGCAGCAGCAGCTTTTGAATGAATCTGCAGCAGCAGCAGCAGCAGCAGCAGCAGCAACAGCAGCAGCAGCAGCAGCAGCAAGGGGAATGAGGCTTCTGCTGCAGCAGCAACTAAGCGCTGCAGCAGCAGCAAAAGACATCAGCAAACAGAAATGTATATAAACAAAACAAACACAAAACAACAAAATAAAATACAATAAAATAAAATATAATATAATCAAATTAAAAAAATAAAAATAAAATAAAAAACAAAATAAAACAAAACTGGAGGAACAACAGAATTATAATCAAAAAAAAAAAAAAAAAAAAAAAAAAAAAAAAAAAAAAAAAAAAAAAAAAAAAAAAAAAAAACATTAAAAAAAAAAAAAAAAAAAAAAAAAAAAAAAAAAAAAAAAAAAAAAAAAAAAAAAAAAAAAAAAAAAAAAAAAACAAAAACAAAAACAAAACAAAACAAAAACAAAACAAAAACAAAAACAAAAACAAAACAAACCAAAACAAACCCCTCCCCCCCCCACACCTGATAGATTCTTGCTGCGCATTAGGCGGCAACACAGCTGCATGCAGCGGCGGCACCACCACAGAAGAGAAAGAACCCACGCAGTTCCCGCGATGATACCGCACAGAACTCAGCAAACCCAACTGAGATGCTGTTGTTGTAGGCAACGGGCAGGGGCCCCCAACACCCCACACACCCTCCACACCGGGGGCCCCCACAATATCATGTGAGGGGCCCCCCTCTGGGGGGCCCCCAGGAGCAGCGGGGGCCTGAGAGTGTTGTCGTGTATTGACAAGAAGCTGAGATCGATGGTGGGGGCCCCCCCCCACCAGGGGGCCCCCCACAGATGGGGGGCCCCCCCAGAGCGGCGGGGGGGGCCCCCATGCGTGGTGTTTTGCTGAAGTAAGATGAAAAGAGTTTGGGGGCAAAGAAAGAGAAGCAGAGATAGA
>NW_013569951.1:0-569 GCF_000499745.2 Eimeria mitis | reverse complement strand
TGCTGCTGCTGCTGCTGCTGCTGCTGCTGCTGCTGCTGCTGCTGCTGCTGCTGCTGCTGCAGTTGCTGCTACAGCTGATGCCCTACAACACCTCGAATACAACAACTATCTAGGGTTTAGGGTTTAGGGTTTAGGGTTTATACTTTGATGGTTTTTTTAATGAGGCCGGGAAGAAAGTGTTTAGCCATATCCATGGCGTTTTGTTTTCCGTGTGTATTGAGGTGTACATACACCTCAGCTCTGCCGCTTTCTCCGCCGCTTCTGCTGCTGCTGCTGCTGCTGCTGCTGCTGCTGCTGCTGGTGGGGGGGGAGGGATAGGATAGAGTTGCTGCTCCTGCTGCAGCGAGAGAAGCATCAACTATAGTACGCGCTCCTGCTGCTGTCAGGTGGGTTTGTATCTGCATGCGTTTCTCTTGTACATACACTTGGCCGCAGCAAAAACCCAAAGAAGGAGAAAAATATAAAGAAAATATAGGCAGTGCTGCGGCTGCTCCAGACCCTGCAGCACAGCAGCAGCAGCAGCAGCAGCAGCAGCAGCAGCAGCAGCAGCAGCAGCAGCAGCAGCAGCA
>NW_013569950.1:5940-10303 GCF_000499745.2 Eimeria mitis | reverse complement strand
TTTAAATGTAGTTATATGTGGAGTTTTCAGATTCTGAGCATAGGGTGCACGCTATTTCCGGGGCAGATTGAATCACCTGTTGTTAGCGCCATTATTTTGGCGTTTGTGCCCGCCAGCACCTCCGCAATCGGTTTTGTCACCTCACATTTTGGACAATAGGAAAGGTGACTGGGGCAGTCCGCTGTGCATAGTGGCTGCTACCTAGTGAATAATTAAGGGATCGTACTCTGGCTATCTGTTGTCAATCCATTTTTTTTGTTGCGCACAGTCACACCGAAAGCATTGTCACGGTCAGACCATGCTTGCAAGTTCGTTGGCTCCCCATCATCCAAATGCCTTCAACGTTTGGCCAACCAACCGACACCCAAAAACTTCTTCAGTTTATGGAGTTAGGTGTACCTTGAATTAAAGGCGCACCTAGCTTCACTTAGTAGTTGAAGGAACTTGTAGTTAGCATGCACACTCGTTTGTAGATAAACTGCAGGGCTTACGAAACCCGTCCCTGATGAAGCACGGTTCNTTAGTTCTTGTAGTTTGATTCTACTGCATCTCACGAAGGTCCTCCTAGGAGGGCGAGAAGATGGCGAAGTTGCGCAGGAAGAGGCCTTTGCGGTTCAGTCCTCGCAGAGTGCAATTTAGATGTGGGCATTCTACAACCTTGTCTAGGCCGGCTGTTAGATGTCCCCTGTATGAGGGGACCCATGTCTTTTGTACTCATGCGCTCTTCCGCTCCAACTATTTTCCAAACAGCTCTTTCGTTCTCAAAGTCGCGGAAACTCATTGCCGGTTTTAGTAAGTACAGATGGATGTTTTGAAGAGTAAAGGGCCCTTCGTAGAATCGATATGGACACTTCTTTACTCCCCACCATATCATGAAGATCACATTTCTTCAAGTGCAGGATGTTTCACCTCTTTTCCGTGGAAAAGTGTAAGCACCAGGTAATTATTCCGTTTATTTTCGATCCATAAGATTGCTGGGATTGCATAGGAGGAGAGCAGCATCCCAACAGCTGTGCCACTGCCATCGACTATAAGCAAGCAGGTCTTGTCGAAGTCAAGCAGCGCAAGTGCTCAAGACGAAGACAGGCGCCTGATGAGGCTTTTGCCAACATATTCANGTCGAAGTCAAGCAGCGCAAGTGCTCAAGACGAAGACAGGCGCCTGATGAGGCTTTTGCCAACATATTCAGTCCCCCCTCCAATAAGTGGTCTGCCCAACGTGAGGAGATCCGTACACTGCATGAGGGACAAGCATCGGAACATCCGTGTGAGTGTAGGGCTAGTGGCTGCACTTGAATTGGCCTTATCTTCGCTGGAATCGGTTGGGCCCCCGCTACAGAGACGGAAGCTCCGAAGGACCTAGTTGTATCCGGAAAAGGGCGAATGCGTTCGCGATTTCGCAAACCACTGTATCTGGCGTAGTAGTTGCAGACAACGCCGTGGGTGCTGCAGGCGCTCCTGCAGACATCGGCTCAACAGACGTGCGTTTTCTGTGTGTATGCGCGTTCAGCCCTCTGTGGCTGGGCCCAAAATGTCGTGACGAATCTGTCTCTGCACTTCGAAAGGCGCATTCAGAAACCCCGATGGCATACACACCTGTCTCAGTTTGCGAGTACGTGTGCGGAACGCGTTCTTTTACCTGNCAGAAACCCCGATGGCATACACACCTGTCTCAGTTTGCGAGTACGTGTGCGGAACGCGTTCTTTTACCTGCCATCGGGGTGTGTTGGAAACTGCAAAGTGCGTCATGCCTGTGATTATGTCGTGGTGAAATGATTCACCGTAATAGTCTCTTAAATGGCAATGTGAGCCATTCCTGAGTTGGTCCCGAACCTCATAGTTTTAGTACCCCTCGTCTCTTGTCTGCAACTAGCGAAGCGTAGTGGCAGATTCTGCGCCAAGGAAGACAGATAAGCTGCAGCTTCCCGTCCTAGCGCTACATATCATATCCGCCTGGCAGCCTGCGCCATGTAGCTCCAGGAACTCCTTGCCATCATTACGAAATTCGTTAAGCAGACAACGGACTCGAGGAGGACTTCCAAATGGCAGCAGTCACCGCATTTGTCCCGAACACAGCGCCGCACGCTGCTTTGGAGGCAACGCGTTTCGGTGATCGCCTTCTTGGTTCCCGTGGGGGCGCTGCTCAAACGTTTACTTCTGCATTCCCTTCGCTCTTTTTATGAGCCTCAAACCTCAATTTGTGTGACAGTTTTCGTTGTAGAAGAAGCATATGTGCTGTGGGGCGGGTTCCCGTGGTTTTTCAGTGCCGGGTTCGCCTGCTGCCAACCTGTCTCGCTGCCTATACCTTTTAACTGGGCTGGCACTTTCAGCTCCACTGTCCATAGGCTTATATCTGGGACGCCACCTAATGAGCGTAGGCGATGGAAGTGTTGTTTTCTCCTGCGTTGATGCTTAGGAACTCTAGCATGTCAGCGAGTTCCACCCTTTCACCCGTTTGTTATCTCTACAAGGCCCATACACCTACAGAGACGCTCTGCAGGCCACAGCCCTGAGATGTGCTATCAAGGCTCCGAACCCACCGTTAGAGTTCTGTTCACCAAGGGGTAATAGTTTTCGATGCAGCGGTGTACCGATATGTCCCCCTGTGTAGGTTTTCATAGTCCTGATATACCCTGTTCCCCTGTCAACACTGGGCTAAAGCTGCACTGCACTGCATTTGGAGAAAGTTTCCCTAGTCCGCATATGCTCCGAGAAAGTGGTGCACTTGCCTAAATATAGCCGCAATTGTAGCGCCTCCTAATGAAGAGTAGGTGAATAGCGATTGCAGCTCTCATGATGCAGTTTGAAGACAAGATCAACACCCCTAGAGAAGCAGCCCGTTCGCCCATTGCTCGTGCATCTCTGCTCCCATCATAGTTGGGCTATCGTCAAAGACATAGGCGTACTTTTCAAATTATTTTCGCGGCAAAGCAATTTTCGGTTTGATGGGATGTGAACAATGCGCAATGCCACGGGGGGCCCAGCCATTTTTCGCCTCCCTAACGGAGGGGAAGATTCTGAACAACATCCATTACTCAAGTGGAGTAAATTCTGTGTCTTGGTCAGAGACTTTAGGGAGAATACCTTCGAAGGTCCTCTCCAGGCAAAGAGACGTCACCAGTAATCACAGCCGTGGAACAGGCAGCCCAGCTGCTGGGGTAGCATTTGCCGGACTTCCCCGGCTTTCTCAATCATGCGGTATCACGAAGTGCTACGCGAGTCACAGATATTGACAGAGGACCGTCATGAGCTCGACAGAGTTCAAAGACTTAAGAGTTCCTAAAGAGCCGCTAACCTCCGCTTCAGTCCCCAAGTATCCTGGGCACAGCATCGCACGGGACTGGGGCTGGTGAGGATCTGGCAGGTCATCAGCTGCAGCGCACCTAGCTGCAACTGTTGCAGTAAGGCAACACCACACGCGCGTGTACCGCAACCGCCTTTTAAAGCTTGCTATAGCACTGTAAGCAGTCGTTAAACGCCTACCTGGCTTCCACTAGCCAACCTGCATGCAACTAGAAATATACCTACCAGCTTCACTCACACCATGTTGCATTGCTACGCCTGCAGGAGATGCAGCGGGAAGTATTCCCGCCTGCGGATCTATTGTGCCCACTCTGCGCAGAGTGTAAAACTGGGTGAAGTGACAAATACTAGAGGGGAAACAACGCCCCCTCATACATTCGAAATGGAGGGTAGGACAGTACCAACAATATAAGCCTAGACAACCCTCGTGTGTCCCTTGTGTCCCTTGTGTGCAGCACCCAACGGAAAATAAGAGGCAAAACCAATGGGGGGGAAGGAGGGTTTCCCCCGATGATGTGTTGAACTATCTTCATGAATAACACAGACAAACACTGGCCGAATTGCCGTCATTATTGTCTAGGTGTTTGAAGCGATGTAGGGAAGGGCCTTCGCCTCCCATATAAGCTGTAGTGAACAGCGGGCTCAGCTGTTACTGCGTGTGTATCATAGGTGAGCCTAACTGGGTGCAAACTTCATATCTATGCGCTAAGCACAGGTCTTTCCTTCCTATTACGACCTAAATATACAAGTAATCGACCTTAAACATATTAGAGTCCAGATATCTTGAAAAAGCAAATCCGAGAATCCTAAGTCTGACGTAGTTGTGCAGTCGTCAGAGCCTCAACGGTAGCATCAGTCTCACGACCAGCCCCAACATGGTGTGGCTGCTGAGCATTCTTGGCTTGGTTTTCTTAACTTTCTCTCTGAAGTAATCCAACATGTCTCTACAAATATATTAATCGTTCTATTAAAGCTAACTAGGTCTCTGAAGGTTCCACATTGAGCTCCATTGCAGTGCCTGTGCACTACATCAAACCCGTCAACAGACTCTAGTGACAAGA
>NW_013569950.1:852-5846 GCF_000499745.2 Eimeria mitis | reverse complement strand
GAACCTGTCCGTGGGGCCCCCGCCAGAGGGGGGCCCGCCGCTGGCTGTTTTTCTCCAGGGAAACCCATTGTTGTCGTTTTTGGCCAGTGACTCCTTACGGGTTCCTTCCCTAAGCGCAGAGGATGAACAAGGGGACCTGTATTCTTGGGCTGCAGCCACAGCAGCTACGGCAGGTGCTGTTTGCTGCTGGTGCGCTGCTGCGACTGGTCCTGTTGGCGTTTGGAGAGTGGCAAGACTCTCACTGTAAGCGGGCATCAGTGAAACAAAGTATCATCCGTTCCGCTTAAACATAGTGGCTTTCGTGAGTCTGCATCATTTACGGTTTAAGGTTGAGGGTTTGGGTTTTAAGGTGTGTTTTTCCAGTGGCTGTGAAATTTACTGACATCGATTACAAGGTGTACACCGATGCTGCTGAGCGCGTCTTAAAGGGAGGATCGCCGTATGAGCGGCATACCTACAGATATTCCCCTCTGGTGTACGTACACCTTAGATTCGCAACAGCAGTTTGCATCAGTAGCCGTAGCAGTCTCAGCCGCCGCAGGAGCAGATTTAGCCGCAGCAGGAGCCTCAGCCACAGCTGCAGCACCAGTGCGTTTGTAATCTGTTTGGTTTGTTGCAGGGCATACTTTTGCCTGCCCAACTTACTGGGCTGTCCAATTTTCGGGAAGCTGTTGTTCTGTTGCGTTGATATGGGGGTAGCTCTGCTCATTGAGGTGAGGCCATGCCGCACAAATAGGCCTTTCCATTGAGTGCGTTGTATGGGGCTTAAGGTGTAGGGTCTGAGATAGGGGTATACGNCACAAATAGGCCTTTCCATTGAGTGCGTTGTATGGGGCTTAAGGTGTAGGGTCTGAGATAGGGGTATACGCTGATAGAGGGAGTGGATTTCGTGTGCTGAAGTCTGGCGTGCGTCGACGGATCATGGTTTTGGATGAAGGATCAACAGACTCAGGTTCAAGGTTGAGAGCAAATATATAAGGTGACTTTGTGTTGTATTTTAACTGCAGCAAGGACTCTGGAAGATATACCTGCAACGCCAGCAGCAGAAGCAAGATCAATCGTTCTCTACGGGTCAATGCGAGCGCACAGGAGGGGCCGCAAGCTCCAACGCCGCTTACCCTTTGCATACGTTTTTGCTGCCTTGCTGTTGCTGGCTATTCCACCCGGTTGTGGCTACCGTCAGCGCACGCGGGAACGCCGACTCTGTGCCGTGTCTCCTCGTATTGCTTACAGTGACTGCTGTTAGAGCCCAAAGGCTGTTTCTCTCTGCAGTCCTGTGAGCGTTTACTGCTGTTGCTTGCCTGCTACTACTGGTGTTGCTGCTGCGCCCGTTTCAGTTTGTGCTGCTGGCACTCGCCGTGGCCACCCCTGCTGCCGTTGCTTCTGCCGCTGATGGCGTTGCTGTTCGGGTGGGGGAGGGGTGGTGGGGAACGTGCGACACGTGACTCTGTGTGTTGTATGCGTTTGTCTGTTGCTGTCCCCTTAGCTACGGGCTTGCAGTGCACCTCAAGGTCTACCCTGTCATCTACGGGGTGCCCATTCTCCTTTACATGCAGCCGGGGGCGCTGGTGAGGCTGCAGCTGCTGACGCGGCTTTTGGTGTTGTTGCTGCTACGCTTGCGGGGGGGGTAACAGCGTGGTTTGGGGCGATAGGACTGGCTTTAGGCGTGCAGATAGGCTGTTACTGTCGCAGTTGCTGCTGTCGTTTTACAGCCTGACAACTTGACGACGCTACCACGACGACCGACGGGTTTGTGGCAGCAGTTGCTGTGGGTTGTGGTTAAAGCTCCTGTTGCCGCGCTGCTGCTGCCGTTTCGAGTGTGCTGGTTCTTACTGTGGAGGATGGGGCGAAGGCAGTGGGCCTTCGGTCTCCTCTCCGTTGCAACTTGCTTCGCCGTGGGCTGTCTCTTCTACTACATGTGAGTCCCCGCTGTGTACTTACACGTGAATAAATGCGCGTCAGCCTTTTTTGTGGGGTGGCACAGGTCGCCGCATTCGCCGCTCTCAGTTTTTGCTAGCTGCATCTACTCCTGCGGCAGATGGATGCCCAGAAGGGGCCTTTGCAGCGTTCTCAGGCGCTGCGTTCCACTGCCGTCACTTTCCATCTTTGTTGGCTGGCAGTTTTTATTTGCGCCAAAAGAAAGGAAACATGCCATTGCCGCTGACAAGCAGTCCCTGGAGCCTGTCTCGTCTCCACAGGGGCTGCAGCAGCAGCAGCAACAGCGGCAGTTGCTGTAGTTGCTGCGCTGTGGCGTCTCAGCTGTGGCGGCTACAAGTATATTGGATGTGCGTTTTGCCGGTTTTAACGCTTCTTTATGGGGAAGGGTTATGGGTCGCTTCCAGATGCCTGTACATACTGACGCTGCGGCGCGCTCCGCTGCTGCAGGTACGGGTTCCCGTTTGTCTTCGAGTCTTACCTTTATCATGCCACCCGCAGCGATCACCGGCACAACATGTCTCCCTACTTTTATCTGCTGTACCTGGACTCTGTGGCGCCGGTGAAGGTGAGCAGCACATGCTGAAGATCGCCCCCCTGCAACAACACAGACCATTCTGAATGTACCGGCAGCTCTCCTGTCTTGTGGCTGTTGCTGTTGAAAATGCCCCGTTAACAATACTGATTGAGGACGCCTGAGGGTACTAGGGCTTTGTGCGGTTGTATGCAGGCGCCAGTATCGATATTTTGCTGCCTTTTCTTTCTCGTATATTTAGTAGTTGTCCTCATTCTTATGTTAGTCGTTCTCGATGATTTCTTCTGTCTTGTTTGCTTGTCATTTCCCTACGCTGTGCTTGCCCCTCCATCACTACTGTCCTGCTTTTGTATAGTTCTACCTTCAGACTGAATGAGTTTCCGGTTTCTCAAGGATCCATATTTAGCGTTGAATTGCAGAAACCGCAGCAGCTTCAACAATTGCAATAACTGAAGCAGCACCAGCAGCACCAGAAAAAGCAGCAGCAACAACAGCAGCAGGGGCTTTGTGCGTATCTTGGTGTTCTTTCCTTCCTTAGGGTCTGTCAGTGACGCTGTTGTTCCCTCAGTTGCTATGCGCCCTCCTCCTCGGCTGTTTTTTTGCGACGTCTAACCTGGAGGCCGGTTTATTCCTGGAGGTGATTCATATAAGACCTTCTTTGTCTATGCATTTGACTTAACTGTATATGCATGCAACCTGTTTCATACACGGACCTTCATATATATTAGGCTGCATTGGACGGCGTTTCATTTCATTTAGGTGCGCTGTCCCATGGTGCCCCCTGCAGCAGCCTTGACTGGCCTAGCGAACTCTCCCCCTACTGTTCTTTTGCCGCCTGCTGTACAGGCAACTCTGTGCAGTAATGTAGTGCAGCAGCCCCGTGTAGCTACAGCAGCAGCTGCAGCACAGCATGTCTGCAAAATTTAGAGGCCCGCAGTGGTCCTGGACCTGAAATGGGGGAGAATGTAACCAGTGTCTTTCTTTCTTCAGCCTTAAGACCCTTAAGGCTCTAGAATTGAGGGTCGATGTGGGAATGTGCTGCTGCTGCACAGACTGTGGCCTTCGTGGCGCTCAACAAAGTTTGTACTACTCAAGTATGCGAAATTCCCCCCATATACATCTGGAACATCTTTTCCCCTTCATATTTGCTCCTGGAAATGGGAACCGCCCACACGCCAGTTAGGTGGGACGGGCGGATGGTTTCCTTTTTCTGATGCCGTGAAACTCCCTGGGCTTGAGGATTTAGGATTGTTTGGGTGGTGTGTGTGCGCTCAGTATTTTCTGTGGTGGCTCTGTCTGCTTCCNAAGGACCCCACGCCGTTTGCTTTTTCAGTTCCTCTTCTGATTTGCAGCTGCATTTGTGCAGTAGAGCCATGTGCAGGTGCAAGCGTACAGCGTTAACTGGGGCATTGCCTGGAGCGGTAGCATTGGAGGGGACTCTCGGAAGCAGCTTGGCGCTGTAGTTATCAAAGAGTTGTGTCCATTTTGTTGCGTGTGCAGAACACTCTACTACAGACGGGGCTGGCGATGGCGGTGTTTCAGGTGACCTGTTTGTTTTGGCTATTTTATGGATATGAACTGGAGTTCGAGGGAAAACCTGTTTTCCTGGAGGTATGCAGAAGATCTCTGCGGGCTTTCGGGGCCTGGATTGAACCGAAAGTGAAGGGGTACTGCTGAGACGGATATGCACACCAGCGCCGCAGTGCCTATCTTTGGGGGATAGAGGGGAAAATTTGGCTGTGCCAGCGCTTTAGGCAATTTCGTCTCGTTCGCCTCTGGCGTTCGTCTGAAGTGCTTGGACTATATATGTGTGTCCTTGCTTCGTTGTTTGCCGTTTGTTTTTGTCGCATGTCTTCTTTGCATCTCTGACGTGACAGCAGGTGTTCCATTTCTCTGTGTATTCAGCTTGCTTTGGCCTCCGCGGTGTTCGCCAGCAGCCAGATGGGCCTTGTTGTGTTCTTCGCGCACAAAATTCGGTCAAAAAATAAGATGCAAAGGGCCACAGATGCCGCCTCCGCGTCTTCAGCGGCTGCTGTGCTCGAGAGGAAAAGAGTTTGATCAATGAGGCTCCTTCTTTCTTTCGTTGAGCTGGTGTAGCCTTGCGCAGCTTCTTATCCATTTTCCGTCCCCTCTCACTTGTCCCCTGTCCCTTCTTGCTTGTTCCTTCGATTTGTCCTTTTTCATCTCTTTTTTCTCGTTTCCCCTGGGGCTTCGGTAGATACCCTGCCACAGCAGAGCATTGCATCCACCTGCAGACGCCCTTCCGGTATACAAGAGATGATGGGCAAAGGGTTAGGGACTGCTGGCACGCTGCGGAGGGACAGCTGAAATCTTGAGGGGTTTTGACTATTCGCATCTCCACGGGTTTGGTGCAACACCTTAAATACCTTTCACAAACTGTTTCAAGGAAGCAAGGGATGTGGAGCAGCATCAAAGACAGGCCATTCGGCCTGGACACGCGACACTGACGTTAAGACAGCAGGCAACTAATCAAAAACGGCGGTCGACAAGATATAGACACGGC
>NW_013569950.1:0-734 GCF_000499745.2 Eimeria mitis | reverse complement strand
CCCCGCAGCGAGTAGGAGCACGCTGAACGGCTGCGCCTTCCCATAAAGTGGCATCATAAGGAGTTCACCCAACAGGCAGCAGGGTGGAGGAGCGTCATCTGCAAGAGTCTGAGCACCTGTAATGGATGAGGGAGCCGTTACGGGGGCTAGTATTGGTATTTGTGTTTTGCAGTCTTTTATTTGCTAGAATGCCCCCACATATTCGAGTCCACTAATCGCAGAAGGGAAACCTCTGGATAATATATCTCCCCCTGACTCTGAAGTGAGTCAGTGTCTCAACGCCAGCATCAGTCTCCCAGCCAGCCGTAATCTGGTGTGGCTGCCGAACAAACTTGAGTTGGTTATCGTAAATTTCATATCTAAAGTATTACCATTTATCTCTCTTAGTATTATATTTGTTCTTTTCCATATAACAAGGTCTATGAAGGTTCCACTTCAGCCCCGTTGTAGTGCCTGTGCACTACAGATATTGCATTGAGCAAGTGTAGGAAAGATGGGGGGAGAGTGTTTAAAGTGCGGAATAAAAGACGGCGATTGCCTGTCTTTGCCTACGCTTGACAAACTCACAGTTATCTGCATTAGTAGAAGAACAGATCGGTCAAGGAGATGATAAAATGAAACTTCACGAAGTAGCAGTCAACCTCATTCGCTCTGCGGGAACCAGCAGAGCAGTCAACTAAAAGCGTTATACTCCCACGTATTTGGGAGTGCTTTCAGGGTAAATCCCCAATAGA
>NW_013569949.1:8161-10844 GCF_000499745.2 Eimeria mitis | reverse complement strand
AACGGTGGGTTCAGGGTTTAGGGTTTAGGGTTTAGGGTTTAGGGTTTGAGGGTTTTGTCTCTGCCACGGACTAGCCTTGTGGGGGGCTGCGTCCTTTGTTACTGCTGCATCTATTTGTTGCTGCTGTTGCTGCTGCTACTGCTGCTGCTGCTGCTGCTGCTGCTGCAGGCATGAGCTGCGCTTCCTGCGTGCGTACTATAGAGCAGCACCTGCTGCACCTCCCGGGTGTAACTGCAGCAAATGTCTCCTTGCTGCTGGAGCGCGCGTCAGTAGAGTACCGTGCAGCAGCAGCAGCAGCAGCAGCAGCAGCAACAGCAGCAGCAACAGCAGCAGCACCAGCAGCAGATGAAAGCACCTTGCCAACGCTGACAGCTGAAGAGCTGCAGCAGCAGCTGTCTAGTTTAGGGTATCGGGTTTTGCTGCTCTCGGATCAAGTGCTGCAGCAGCAGCACGGCAGCAGCAGTGCAGCAGCAGGAACAGCAACAGCAGCAGCAGCAGCAGCAGCAGCAGCAGCAGAGGCCACAGCTGTATTGCATGTCTGCCCCACAGATGTGAGGTGTCTAGGAGACCCTGAGCTGGACCTGAACAAAGCAGCACGAGCTGCTGCTGCTGCTGCTGCAGCAACAGCAGCAGCAGCAGATAATAATGCATGCGGCTATGCGACTACACTGCATCCCTGCTGCTCTCCTGCTGCTGCTGCTGCTGCTGCTGCTGTCTCCTGCGGAGGAGACAGCCGCGATGCTGCAGTGTGGGGCGCAGCATTTAGGAGTTTCTTACAGACTGTCCCTGGGGTTATATCTGTAGCAATTGCAACAGAAACTGCAGCAGCAGCAGCAGCAGCAGCAGACGAAGACAGCAGCAGCAGCAGCAGCAGCATTTGTGTTCGCATCGTCTACGCACACAAGAAAATAGGAGCGAGGCAGCTGCTGCTGCTGTGCTGCAGCAGCGGCTGGAAGGTCCAATGGTCTCCTCGTGGGGAGATGCTGTTCGGTCCAGCAGCAGCAGCAGCAGCAGAGCAGCAGCAGCAGCAGAAATGTTTTGTTGCTGCTGCTGTCCCCTCAGCTATCATTGCTCTCCTCACTATGGTGGTGCCCGCCTCTTATCTCGGTGTACTTGTAAGTGCAACGAACTGTCTCCTTTTGTCTCCTTTCTTCTGTCTCCTTTCTGCTGTCTCCTTTCTTCTTTCTCCTTCTGTCTCCTTTCTTCTGTCTCCTTCTGTCTCCTGTCTCCCTCCGTCTCATGTCTCCTGTCTCCTTCTGTCCCCTTCTGTCTCCTTTCTGCTTTCTTCTGTCTCCTTTTTTCTGTCTCCTTCTGTCTCTTTCTGTCTCCTTCATCATTCTTCTCTCTCCCTCTGTCTCCTCTCTCCTTTCTTCTGTCTCCTTCTGTCTCCTTCTGTCTCTTTCTGTCTCCTTTTTTCTGTCTCCTTCTGTCTCTTACTGTATCCTTCTGTCTCCGTTTGCTTCCTCTGGTGTCTCCTGCCTTATTTTGTTTTTTTTTGTCTCCTTTTTTGTCTGCCTCCTCTCTCCCCTTCGCTAGGGTTTAGTGTTTAGGGTTTAGGGTTTAGCGTTTAGGGTTTAGGGTTTAGCGTTTAGGGTTTAGGGTTTAGGGGCCAGCTGCATCGTTTTCATACAATTGCTCCCTTTGCTGCTGCTGCTGTTGCTGCTGCTGCTGCTGCGCCGTCTGCTGCTTCTGTTTTATTTGTTGCTGCTGTTGTTTGCGTTGCTGCTGCTGCTGCTGCTGCTGCTGCTGTTTGTGTTGGTGTTGTTGCTGTTGCTGCTGCAGCAATCGGAGTCTTTCCTTCCTGGTGTATCTTATTTATTGTTGTTAGTTTGTCTCCTTTCTTGTTTTGTTGTTTATGTTGCTGGGCTGTCTGTACACCGCAAGGCTGTCTCCGCTTTGCTGCGGGGGACAGCAGATATGTATGTGCTGATGTCGCTAGCAACAAGTGTCTCCTTTTTTTATTCTCTCTTTGTCTCCATCCTCACCGTCATCTTAACTATCCTCAACCCCCCCTCTACCACCAGAACCACCACCAGCAGCAGCAGCAGCAGCAGCAGCAGCAGCAGCAGCAGCAGCAGCAGTGGTTTTGTTGATCCCCCTACTTTCTATGATACTGCTGCTGTTCTTATAGCTGTGCTGCTGCTAGGCAAGCTGCTGCAGACAAGGGCGAGGAGACAGGCGTTTGCTGCTGTGGGGCGGCTTACAGCAACACGACCCCACACCGCCATTCTCCTGGCTGATGCTGCTGCTGCTTCTGCTGCTGCCTCTGCTGCTGCTGCTGCTGCTGCTGCTGCAGCAGGGAAGAAGGAGGAGGAGGGAGGTCCCCCGCGTGATTTCGCAGCAGCAGCAGCAGCAGCAGCTGCAGCAGCAGAAGAAATGAAGACATCCCCTTTTTCTCCCCCTGAGGAGACTCTTGCTGCTGCATGTAAAGGTATATATCCTGCTGCTGCAGCACAGCAGCTGCAGCAGCAGCAAATTGCTGCTGTTGCTTCTCTGCCCCCTACTATCATCCCCGTTGAGCTGCTGCAGATAGGAGACATAGTCAGAGTCCCCCTGGGCGCCGTTGTTCCTGCTGACGGAGTGCAGCTTAACAAGGTAAAATACCTGCTGCTGCTGCTGCTGCTGCTGCAAGCGGTGCTGCTGCTGCTGCTGCTGCTGCAAGCGGTGCTGCTTCTGATGATGA
>NW_013569949.1:7383-8061 GCF_000499745.2 Eimeria mitis | reverse complement strand
CCCCTACTATCATCCCCGTTGAGCTGCTGCAGATAGGAGACATAGTCAGAGTCCCCCTGGGCGCCGTTGTCCCTGCTGACGGAGTGCAGCTTAACAAGGTAAAACACCTGCTGCTGCTGCTGCTGCTGCTGCTGCAAGCGGTGCGGCTGCTGCTGCTGCTGCTGCTGCTGCAAGCGGTGCTGCTGCTGCTGATGATGCTGCTGCTGCGAGCGGTGCTGCTGCTGATGATGATGCTGGGTGGATCGCTACTGCTGCTGCTGCTGCTGCAAGTGTTGTTGTTGCTGCTGCTGCTGCTAGCGTTGCTGCTAGTCCTCATGTCACTGCAGTTGCTGCTCTCTTTGCTGTCGCTGTATCTGCTGTTGGTGCGGCTGCTGATATATCTGCTGCTGCTGCTGCTGCTGCTATCTTTGCTGCTGCTGCTACGCTTGGACAGGTGGCTGGATGCTTCTGTCCCCGCTGCTGTTGTTAAGGCCTTGGTGGAGCACTTGCTGCTGCTGCTGCTGCGGATATAGCTGCTGCTGCTGTTGCTCCTGCTGCTGCTGTTGCGGTTGCTGCTGCTGCTGTTGCTGCATGGAGTGCCTCCCCATGAATGCGTTACATCTGCTCCCGGTGTGTTCCTGTCGCTGCTGCTGCTGCTGCTATTGCTGCTGCTGCTGCTGCTGCTGCTATTGCTGTTGC
>NW_013569949.1:5942-7283 GCF_000499745.2 Eimeria mitis | reverse complement strand
TAGAGATAGGCAGCAGCTCTGCCCTAGGCCAGGTGCAGCAGCTCGTGCTGCAGTCGGAGAGCAGCAAACCGTATAACCAGCAGCTATTCGATAAGATTGCAGCGTAAGCTGCGGTTGCTGCTGCTCTTGCTGCTGCTGCTCTTGCTGCTGCTGCTCCTGCTGCTGCTGCAGTTGCTGCTGCTGCTCTTGTTGCTGCTGCTGTTGCTGCTGCTGCACTTGCTGCTGTTGCTGCTGCTCTTGCTGCTGCTGCTCTTGCTGCTGCTGCTGTTGCTGCTGCTGCTGTTGCTGCTGCTGCTCTTGTTGCTGCTGCTGTTGCTGCTGCACTTGCTGCTGCTCTTGCTGCTGCTGCTCTTGCTGCTGCTGCTCTTGCTGCTGCTGCTCTTGCTGCTGCTGCTGCGATGACTTTTGCTTCTGCTGCTGCAGTTTATATTCGACGGATGGTTTAGGGTTTAGGGTTTAGGGTTTGTGTTTGTTGTGTGTGTGTGTGTCAGTTGTTTTGTTCCTGGTGTGTTGCTGCTTGCTGCTGCAACATTTCTAGTTTGGGTGTATCTGCTGTTTGGTGGGATCGTCTCCCCGATCCCGCTGCTGCACCTCCCTGCTGCTGTTGTTGATAGACACCCCACAGCATCGAGGCTGCTGCTGTCTCTGCAGTTTGCTGTCTCCGTTCTCTCTATTGCCTGTCCCTGTGCACTCAGTGAGACAAACAAATATAGTATTGTTCTTGTGGTGCTGCTGCTGGTAATGCTGCTGATGCTGCTGCTGCTGCTGCTGCTGTTTCTGGTGGTGTTGCTGCTGCTGCTCCTGCTGCTGCTGCTACTGATAATAATAATAATTCTGCTGCTGGCGATGCTCGTTATGGTGGTCCTGATGTGCTGCTCATGATGGTGCTGCTGTTGCTGCTGCTGCAGCTTGAGCTGCTGCTGCTGCTGCTGCTGCTGCTGCTGCTGCTGCAGTGTTTGGGTGTCTTGTTGTACATCTGGTGTGGAGGGCGTCTGTCTCCTCTTGTCTCCTTTTTGTTTTCTTTTTGTTTATATGTGTCTCCTTTTTATCTCCTGTCTCCTTTCTGTCTCCTTTTTCTGTCTCCTTTCTGTCCCCTTTCTACATCCTTTCTGTCTCCTTTCTACCTCCTTCTTATCTCCTTTCTGTCTCCTTTCTATCTCCCTTCTGTCTCCTTTCTGTCTCCTTTCTATCTCTTTTTTGTCTCCTTTCGATCTCCTTTATGTCTCCTTTTTTTCTCTTTTTTGTCTTCTTTCTGTCTCCTTCCTATCTCCTTTCTTTCTATCTCCTTTCTGTCTCCTTTCTGTCTCCTTTCTGTCTCCTTTCTTCCTATCTCCTTTCTTC
>NW_013569949.1:3443-3678 GCF_000499745.2 Eimeria mitis | reverse complement strand
ATTCATCACGCGATGGCTGCTGCTGTCTTTGATTTGTTTGTCGCTCTGTTGCTATTGCTGCTGCTGCTGCTGCTGCTGCTGCTGCTGCTGCTGCTGCTGCTGCTGCTGCTGCTGCAGGTGTTCCCCCTCTGCGGGCCCCCGACAGGTTTGCGAGCATCCCGGGCCGCGGGCTGCGGTGCAGTGTGGACTCAGTGGAGGTGATGGTGTTTGCTGCTGGTGCAGCGCAGCAGCAGCA
>NW_013569949.1:2325-3343 GCF_000499745.2 Eimeria mitis | reverse complement strand
TGCTGCTGCTGCACCCCCTGCCGCTGCAAGGCGGGGGGCCCCAACTGCGGCTGCGTACCCGAGCCTATAGAGGGGAGCAGCAGGATGCCGGTGGAGCTGCAGGTGAGTTTAATAAAAATATAAATTATTTATTTATTTATTTATTTATTTATTTGTTTGTTTATTTGTTTTTTGTTTGTTTGCTTTTTTGTTTTTTTGTTTATTCATTTAGCTGCTAGCTTCCTGGCAAGCTCAAGTGTATCCTGCTGCTGGTTCTACTGCTGCTGCTGCTGCTGCTGCAACTGCTGCTGCAACTGCTGCTGCTGCTGCTGCTACTGCTGATGCTGCTGAAACTGCTGCCGCTGCTGCTGCTGCTGCTACTGCTGCTGCTGCTGCAACTGCTGCTGCTGCTGCTGCTGCTGCGCTGCAGGAGTGGGCCATCAAGTCTCAGCAGCAAGGGCGGACGGTTGTCTTGCTGCAGGCAGCAGGAGTTATCTTGGGTACCATCCTCCCCTGATTTAGGGTTTAGGGTTTAGGGTTTACTGTTTAGGGTTTAGGGTTTAGGGTTTCGGGGTCAGGGTTTAGCCTTAAACCCTAAACCCTAACCCCTAAAGTTGAGGGGTTTATGGAGGGGTCTCTATTTCTTCTCTTTCGCTCTCTGAAGTGTCTCCGTTTCTTCCTCTGTCTCCTTTCTATCTCTTTTATATATCTCCTTTCTGTCTCCTTTCTGTCTCCTTTCTGTCTCCTTTCTGTCTCCTTTCTGTCTCCTTCTGTCTCCTTTCTGTCTCCTGTCTGTCTCCTTTTCTGTCTGCTTTCTGTCTCTCTCCCCGTCTCCTTTTCTGTCTCTCATTCTGTCTCCTTTACTTTCTCTGCTTGTTTTTCTTTCTCGCCCTGTGCGTATCTATCCCCTCTCTATGCATATATATATATAAATATATATTATTTTTTTTTTTGTTTGTTTTTATTTTTATTTGTTTTCAGGTTGTGCTGCTCTATCGGATGGCCTGCATCCTGAGTCTGCTGCAGTTGTAGCTGCGCT
>NW_013569949.1:1991-2225 GCF_000499745.2 Eimeria mitis | reverse complement strand
TCAGGTTGTGCTGCTCTATCGGATGGCCTGCATCCTGAGTCTGCTGCAGTTGTAGCTGCGCTGCAGCAGCGGGGTATTGACGTGTGGCTGTGTACTGGTGATTCTGCTGCTGCTGCTGCTGCTGCTGCTGCTGCTGTTGGCATTCAACCCAACAGAGTCCTCGCTGAGGTCCTCCCCAAACAAAAGGCTGCTGTCGTCGCGCAGCTTCGCCAGCAGCAGAAAGGTATACCCCCA
>NW_013569948.1:9183-10584 GCF_000499745.2 Eimeria mitis | reverse complement strand
GATCCAAGGCAGCCTGTACCGTCTTTTCCTTGTGTGACTGCAGGGAAGAGCTACGACCACTCTGCCTCGATATGAGTTGCTGGAAAACATACCAGAGAAATATTCATAAATTGCACCTACCGCGAACATGGAACACCTTAAGCATTATCGACACCTTAAATGCATTCCCCTGCGATATGATCTTCGGCTTCTCCTGTGCAAGGGTCATGTGGATTCACACATTTCATGTTAGGTTCGCCTTCAGCCGCAGCTCTCCTCTCTCTTTGCCTATCCGCACATCAACCACCATCACGCACAACTGGCCTGGTCCACGTAGATGCCAAGGAAGGGCCTGATTATAGCAGAACGAGCTCCGACTGCAACTCCATCCGGAAACTCCATACATGTACACGCATGCATGTATATACATCAATGCCTGCCCCCATACAAGCTGAAAAGTAACAGTATTCATCACCGCGTCAGGAAGCTGAATTTGTTTGCCGTGCTTCAGACTTAGCACAAAGCGTTCTCGGTGCTACGCTCATCTCCACAATTCTGGCATGTAGTTATGCGCATACTTGCTTTCCAAAACGTCACATGATCGCGATACTGGAGAATGCTCCAGCGTATGCGTACGCACCCACGCTGCATACCTTGATGAGGCAAACGCATTCTGGACCCCTAGTTCTCCCAAAAATACTGCGGATGCTCCCATCGGCAGATGCAGGCGGATCCAGTCGCGGCAAACGAACGAAGTGTATGCCTAACACCCACTGGAGGACGGTGCAGCAGATTGGGGGATCCCAGACGAATCGCGTCTTGTTGGAAGACCAAAGAAAACTGAAAATGATCAATTGCGGCTTTAAAAATCATGTTGGATTGCAAAACGAACCTTGCCGTGAGGTGACGAACTAGGAAGAAATGTCAGTGATACGCTCATGAAGTACGCTAACGGAAAGCCCGAACCAGCCTAGTGAATCTAGTCAAACCAGAGGCACCTGCCTGCGCTACGACTTCTGCGTTCTTCTGCAGCACACGACAGGCACACAATGAGCAACGCGCTTTTGCCCGACAGCCAAAAAATATTTTCGCATGTATATCAGCCGTCCGTCGTCCTCCGTTATTACCGTGTTTCGCGGAACAAGTACCATCATGCATTACCGAAGTCGCCGCCTATCCTACTAAATGCTTGACAGAAACCAGTGCCTTGTCGCTGTTGCCACCTACCGGTGCACACGCACTGCGCGGCCAGTTCATTGAGATCGTTAGGAGTGTCAGACCCTTGGCGGCAAACGCATACCGCAGCGCCGAAACATCCCGCACTAGTAGATACCAACAGGGAGCACGGCATCAGCAAAACGAGCTCTGGCTTCTTCTTACACTGCAAGTGCATTAATCTGCATGCATGTGCGTGTACATTGC
>NW_013569948.1:4325-9083 GCF_000499745.2 Eimeria mitis | reverse complement strand
CTGGAATGCGGCAGTGCGCATAGCCGCGCGAATCATATGGGTTGATTGAAAAGGAAATAGCTGGGCAAAGTTGCTTGCAAAACACCCAGAGACGCTTCACCACACCGAGGCCTAATACAAGCACACGCTCACTGCATAACGCCACAGTGTTCACGCATACAGATCCCTCACCTCTTAATACTATGCAGATTCCTTTCAGCAAACAAAACTGACTGCAGCCAGGCGAAATGCAGCAAGTCCAAGCTGAATACCAGCTACAGGACGGAACAACTGGCTGCACGGAGGGTTTTTGTCGTTTTTCTTTGTCGCTTTTTGTTGGAGGACCAGACGGAATCGAAACCTTTTAGAGACAAGAAAGATATAACACGTAATGAGAAAGTTTCCTGCATCGCGTCCACCTCTAATGATCGTGGAAACATGCTACGAGTACCCTATTGCGAGGGGACTGAAAATGCTGGGAACGTCCGGATCTGTCCCGCAAGACGCATATCGAGGCGTCAAAACACAACACCGCACAATATACCAAAGGATAGCACGGCTACCGAGAAACAGATTCCCACTTCTTCGAGCACTGGAAGTCTATTAATCAGCATGAACGGGGAAGTACATCCATGCATTTCTCATACAATCTGGAGCGCAGCAGTGCGGATACCCGTGTCGAGAAATGGGTTTGCTCGTCTTGACATCCTTTGCACGTGTACAAATTGTTTTAGTTGCTCAATGCTTCGCGTCCCATTATCTACTGGCTCCTTATCATGCACATACTTCCTGGTCAAAAAGGCGCGCGATCGCAACGCCCAAAGAGGCTTCATCACACTGCCCAGGTAGATGCACGCACATAAGCTATATAACATTACAAAGATCGACAATGCAGGTCTCCTAGCTCTTCGCGAAATTCCTCCCGGAGTCCTATCTGCAGACGCAGCTTAACCGCTTTATTCAAGCCGGGTACCGAACAAATCGCAAGCATTACACCACCTGCACGAGGATTGAATTGGCTGTATGAGGCGCCCTTGTCAAATGTCCTCCTGTCGGAAGAGCAACCCGAGTCGAAAACGCGCTAGGCCTTCTCGAAGAATCACAAGCGGCATACCGCGGGCCTATTTCCTGCTTCCCTGTGAATACTATGTTGGAGTTCGTCGAGCAGTTTGCAGTGCGATGCCACACTTGAACGAAATGGCCAGTTGCAGTCCGCATACTGCACCTCCTTCAAGTCCAAACAGCTTGATGAACCCACCAAACCAAAAGCACTTAAATGCTATACGGATTTGATTTGGGCTCTCCAACAACAGCACAGTATATACTGCGGGTTCTTCCATGAATACTTAGGCAATGCGTGTTGGCCGCACCGCCGCCTGCGGCCCGCCCTTCGCTACTGCCGTCCTTCCAAAAACATATACCGTAATTTTTAACCGTGGTAGCCGTCGATAGGAGTAAACGCCTGACACAAATCAGAGGGTGGTCGCTGCTGTTTCCTACCGGGTATTGCGTTGCAGATGTACTACCCCACCAACTCACTGTGATCATTCGTAATGCCGGACTCTGCTTCGCAAACGCAAATTGCATCAACACGAGATCATGTCCCGGTATGTAGTCACATCGGGCACACCTGCGGCAAAACGGGTTCCCACTTGCCCTAACACTGCATATTCAAACCTCTGCGCGCATTCACAAGTCCCTGCTTGCCATCAGGCAGCCTGGAGCGTGAACCTACGGAATCCCGCTTAAAGCATATGAGCTAGGGTCTAGAGACATACTCCCTGATCAAAACAACATGCGAATGTAACGTCAGAGAAGGCTTCGTCACACCGCAGCCATAGAGGCGAGCACACAAGCCTGAGAAATTCCGAAATAGTCGCGCATGTAGATCCCCTAGCTCTCCGCAAAATACTTCATGCATTCCAATGGGGCTCGCTTATCAGATCTCACCTTGTTGGAAGACCATTGATAATTGGAATGCTCCAAGGCGCCCTGAAACCTCACGTGCGCGACGAGCAAGGAGATGCTTCTCTCATGTCTCCGCCTACTGTGTTGGAGTGCGATGAAGACTTTGTCGTGATGTACTGCACTCGGACGAAGAGCTATGACACACTCATAGGTTGCAGCTACGCCGAACCCAAAGTAGCTTACTGAGTAGGCTTCGCCATACTAAAAACACCAGTGCGCCCTCCTTGGTTCGGTTACTTCTGTGTTGCCCAAGAAGCATAGAATAAGCTACGGAGTTCGGGGTCTTTTGTGCAGGCACCTAAAATTGCAGAATATTCGCTGAAAGCCCCTTCAAACGCTGATCACTTTCCGGTATGCACGGTCTCTACAGAACAAAACGCCTCATACAGGAACGGGCTGGCGGTCGGTGCCACTGAGCGTTCTGCACAAACCACCGCATGGTTACTGCTGCCTCCTTCTTCGCATTCCGCTGGATATACTGCCTCAAACACAGTAATTTTGACCATTTCTATTCTCGGAGTATCTCGCACAAACGCCCCAATCCAACGTATACGAAAGTAGAGCATGGCACGAGTATTACGAATCTGCACACATGCGCAAAAACGCCCACCCTTGCCCCCATACAAACTCAAGCGTAACAGTATCAATGACCACGACGAGTTAATAAGCTTAAGTCTAAGGGCATGTGCGCCAACCAAAGCCGCGCAATACGAAAACGCTGGAGAAGAGCTTCACCAAGCCGCGGCTGTAGGCGCCCGCACGCAAACTACATAAACTCCCAACGATTCCAGTTGCAGATT
Organism: Eimeria mitis; assembly: GCF_000499745.2. Lineage (NCBI taxonomy): Eukaryota > Apicomplexa > Conoidasida > Eucoccidiorida > Eimeriidae > Eimeria > Eimeria mitis. The sequence goes on along the minus strand of NW_013569948.1, from coordinate 6,336 downwards.
TAATGACTCTTCGCAAATTTCTGCATATACGTCTGCCAGCAGACGAAGCTTCTTTCAACTGGGGCAGCAAAGCCGAACGCGCATGGGAGCGAATAGCAAAACGATGCAACTAAATGCATGCGGCGTTCTAGCCGAACTGCGCCTTGTTTAAAGACCGACGCGAATCAGACTTCGCGTCGGGAGCATCATCGGTGTGAGACCACGGGCCTGTTTCCGCTTCCGTGTGTGTTCTAAGTTAGAGTGCTTTGGCGTGAGGTGCCGTGGTTAAATGAAAAGCGATCTGTGACACATTCATAAATTGTGCATAGAACAGCTTCTCAAACCTCGCCGAGCCAGGGCCATTCGACGCCATTACGGGTTCGGCCTTCGCCTGCGCTTTTCAATATCTACTCGTTTAGGTTCGGTTTCCTCACTCTTTGGCACAGGCGCCACGCATAGGTACGCAAGATGCCTTGGGGCGCGCGATTTCTGCCACTTGCAGAGCGAATGCCATTATAAATAAACGCCATACGAAAGCGGGCTATCCATCAACAATCCTGAACGCTTGATACAAATCACAGCCTACCCACTGGTGGCTCTCAAAACGTATTGCTCTGCAGATATAGTGCCTTGCCAACTGCATAGAGACCGTCAGTCATGTTAGGGTCAGTCTTGTACACGCGAATTGCAACGAAACACCCTGTCAATCTCAAAGACAGTTCGACCTAAGCAAATCGGGCTCCAGCGTGTCCTTAAACTGCACATCCATACGTTTACAGGCGGTCACGTATTCATCAATGCCTGATATCATACAAGCTGAAACGTAACATGCAAACGGAAACCACCATTACGCGAGCTCGCTTCGAAGGGCACGTCCGGTGGGCAACCACGATCGCAACGCAAGAGCATAAGGAGGCTTCGCGAAGCCACGGCCGTATACGTTGGCACACGAACTGCAAAACTTCCCGATGGTCACGCATGCAGGTCTTCTAGCTCTCAACTAAACACTGCAGGTACTCCTATCGGCAGACGCTGCTGAATTCATCTAGCGCAAGCAAGCATAGAGCACGCTTAATACTAACCGCAAAACGATACAGCCGAATGTACGGGGGAGCTTTGGCATACTGCTTATTGCTCGAGGGCCAAAGAGGATTAGAAATGCCCAAAATATGCCTTGAACACCATATGTGCACAGGCTTTTGGGCTGCTTCCCCTTTGTCTCTGTCTAGTATGTTGCAGTCGTATAGAAGGTTTGCCGTGAGGCCGAAATTGAACCAAAAACAAGCAGTGATATATTCGTTGATAACGCCTTTCCCAAATCCAAACGAGCTAACCAATGTCGCCCAACCAGCCCCTCCAGCCTGAACCACTGACTAGACTTTTCCTCACGATATCGGCTAGCTTCACAATCGACCACGCCTCCAGCATTCTTCCTGCTAGTCGCTAGGCACGCGCGGGACAACAGTAGCTGCTGCCCTTCCTCCGCTAGTCCCCATCCGCGCAGGGCGCCTACCATCATTCATCACCGAACTGGCACTCAATGCTAATGAATGCTTGACACAAATCACCGCCTCGTCGATGCTGCCTCCTCCTACGACGCATTGCACCGCACACATAGGGCGTCATCAGGTCACTGAATTCGCTTGCAACGTGAATCGCTGACTCGCAAACCCATATCACGACGCTGAAACGCCTGTCCCGCTAGATGCCAGAGAAACCAACTGCCTAGCAAAGACGAACCTCGGCGGCCGCTCGCACTGCAACCCCCTGAATATGCGCGCATCCGCACGCACATCCATACCTGCCATCCAGCACATATAAACCTAGCAGCACAAATCCGCGTGCCGATCAGATGGGTACACCGCTACGGGCGCACATTCTGAACACACCGCCAAACGAATACAGCGCCAGAGAAGAATTCTCCGCACCGCTCACGAACATGCGGGTACACAAGCTGCATAATCTCACGATGCCTATCCATGCAGCCAACCATCATCGCCGCCAAATAGTGCGGATGCACCCATTGCCCGAT
>NW_013569948.1:3331-4225 GCF_000499745.2 Eimeria mitis | reverse complement strand
CAGCGTCAGAGAAGATTTCTCCGCACCCCGCACGAACATGCGGGTACACAAGCTGCATAATCTCACGATGCCTATTCATGCAGCCAACCATCATCGCCGCCAAATAGTGCGGATGCATCCATTGCCTGACACCGCTGAATTCAACAGCGGACACCGAACCAGCCCCAAGGCCAATAGCAAATGCGCAAGGATACAGCTGGGTGCAAGCGACGTCCCGGACGCGTTCATCTGGTTAGAGAAACAGCGTCAATTGAGAACGTCGGAAATGTGCTGTAGCATTCCGTGCGTGCGAACCGACGGTCGGACACCTCTTCTGGTTTCTCGTCTACGTTCCAAGGTGGTGCGCGCTTTGTTGTGAAGCGCCGAACTCAGACAAAAGACGGTGCGCGCAAACGTCAAAACATAACCGGTCCCACACGCAAGTGAACCGCGTAGATATCGCCAAACCCAAAACACCCGAGTGCACTGCGGCTCCCGTTTACTTCCAGCTACTCGCCAGGCACGCACGGGACCACAGGCTCTACGTGCTTTCGTGCAAGCGCCACTGGGGTTTACAGAAGCGTTCCCGCCGCGCCCAGGCCTCCGCTAGTCCCCACCCTCGCAGGACGCCTACCAATATGCATCGCCGAGCATCACCGAACTGGCACTCAATGCTAATGAATGCTTGACACAAATCACCGCCTCGGCGATGCTGCCTCCTCCTACGACGCATTGCACCGCACACATAGGGCGTCATCAGGTCACTGAATTCGCTTGCAACGTGAATCGCTGACTCGCAAACCCATATCACGACGCTGAAACGCCTGTCCCGCTAGATGCCAGAGAAACCAACTGCCTAGCAAAGACGAACCTCGGCGGCCGCTCGCACTGCAACCCCCTGAATATGCGCGCATA
>NW_013569948.1:2986-3301 GCF_000499745.2 Eimeria mitis | reverse complement strand
CCAGCACATATAAACCTAGCAGCACAAATCCGCGTGCCGATCAGATGTTTACGCCGCTACGGCCGCACTTCCTGGACACACCGGCAACCGATTGCAGCGTCAGAGAAGATTTCTCCGCACCCCGCACGAACATGCGGGTACACAAGCTGCATAATCTCACGATGACTATCCATGCAGCCAACCATCATCGCCGCCAAATAGTGCGGATGCGTCCATTGCCCGATACCGCTGAATTCAACCGCGGACACCGAACCAGCCCCACGACCAATAGCAAATGCGCAAGGATACAGCTGGGTGCAAGAGACGTCCCGAACG
>NW_013569948.1:583-2731 GCF_000499745.2 Eimeria mitis | reverse complement strand
TTACTTCCAGCTACTCGCCAGGCACGCACGGGACCACAGGCTCTACGTGCTTTCGTGCAAGCGCCACTGGTGTTTACAGAAGCGTTCCCGCCGCGCCCAGGCCTCCGCTAGTCCCCATCATCGCAGGACGGCTACCTCCATGCACCACCGAACTGGCCCTCAATGCTAATGAACGCTTGACACAAATCACCGTCTAGTTGATGGTTGCTCCTCCTACGACGCATTGCGCCGCACACGTACGGCGTCATCAGGTCACTGAGTTCGTTTGCAACGTGAATCTCTAACTCGCAAACCCGTATCCAAAAGCCTGAAACGCCTGCCCCGCTAGATACAGACAAGAAGCACGATTTAGGCCACATTAACTTCGGCGCTTCCTCACACAGCAGCGTCATGCATCTATTTGCATGGGCCGGAGCATCCATGCCTGCCATCGAGCACATTAGCACCTAGCAATACCTACAGGCGCGCCGATAGAATGGCCTTTCCTCTAGGGGCGCACTTTCTGAACAAACCAACGCGCGGTCGCAGCGCCAGTGAAGGCTACGTCACACCGCACAGGCAGATGCGTGCATACAAACTATACAACGTTGCGGCGCTCGCACACGCAGGCCCTCATCGCTCCAGCAAACACGGCAGATACGCCGATCCGCAGACGCAGCAAAATTTAACCAGGGCTAGTAAATCAAGCGGAAGCGGACGACAAAAGGATAAATGTTACAGCCGGCTGCACGGGAATTGCTGTAAAATCTGGTATTTGCGGGACCAACGATAATCCAGAGCGCCAAAAACTATAAATATCACGGACACAAGCCAGAAACCCTTTACAACGTCAGCATAGCGCACTTACCCCAGAGACAAAAGACCTCAGCTGTTCAGGCTAACCTAGAAAGGCCCGCCTGTACTGCGCCTTCCGCCTTCTTCCGGGCTCTCTGATACGTGCAACACGGTGCACACTGGTCCACGGGTTCTTCGTGCTTTCACGCAACGCCATAAGTATCTACGCAAATATGTTCACAGCGACTCGCTCTTCCCTGACCCGCTTCCGCGCAGGAAACCTACCCAAATGCACCATCGAACTTACACCCAAACGCCTACTGAACGTTTGACACCAACCGCCACCCCGTCGCTGCTGCCTAGCATTACGTGAGCCGCTGGACGCATAATGTGTCATTTTTTCACTGAAATCGTTTGCATCTCACATTCGGGCTCGCCAGCGCATACCGCAGCACCGAAGCACCTGCCAAAGCATATACGAACAAGGATAACGCTCCTAACAAACTCAGCTAACGCAGCACCTTACACTGCAAGTCCGCGAAACTGCATGCATGCACACGCTCATCCATGCCGGCCACCGAACAGTTTGAAACCAACACCTACCCACCACCGCGTTGACCACGGATGTTTGCCTCTAGAATTTTACTTTCTGCGCAAAACGGCACGTCATCGCAGCGCCGTACAAGGCTTCGCCACACCGCAAACGAAGCTGCTCACACAGCCTGCATAGTGTTACGATGATTACGCATGCATGTAACCGTCCTCTCCGCCAAGTAATGCAGACGTTTCTACTGGCAGACACCGTTGAATTCAACCACGGCAACCGAACCAACCCCAACCCGAGTACCAACTGCAAATCCATGTATCCGGCGGCATGGCACGTCCCTGCCAAGGTGCATCTCATTGGAATCCCAGCAAGACCCGAAAACGTCAGACGCGTGCTGTACCAATCCGCTCGTGCGAACCGAGGACCAGTTTCGCCTTCGGCTCTGTCAAGTATGCTGGAACGCAGTGCACGCACTTCCGCGAGGAGCCGATATCCGGCGAAGGACAATGGGAGACGATTTGAAACAAAGCAAACACGCCACATGCAAAACACCCCAATAAATCCGCCCAAACAAACAAAACCCGCATGCACCACAGCTCCCGTTATTCTTCCTGCTAGTCGCTAGGCACGCGCGGGACAACAGATTCTCCGTGCTTTCGTGCAAGCGCCAATGGGGATTACCGAAGGGTGTCCGCCGCGCCCATCATCGCAAGACGCCTACCAATATGCATCACCGAACTGGCCCTCAATGCTAATGAACACTTCAAATCACCGCCTCGTCGATGCTGCCTTCTCCTACGACGCATTGAGCCGCACACATGGGACGC
>NW_013569948.1:0-483 GCF_000499745.2 Eimeria mitis | reverse complement strand
CCAGCACATATAAACCTAGCAGCACAAATCCGCGTGCCGATCAGATGTTTACGCCGCTACGGCCGCACTTTCTGAACACACCGCCAAACGAATGCAGCGCCAGAGAAGAATTCTCCGCACCCCGCACGAACATGCGGGTACACAAGCTGCATAATCTCACGATGCCTATCCATGCAGCCAACCATCATCGCCGCCAAATAGTGCGGATGCGTCCATTGCCCGATACCGCTGAATTCAACCGCGGACACCGAACCAGCCCCAAGACCAATAGCAAATGCGCAAGAATACAGCTGGGTGCAAGAGACGTCCCGAACGCGTTCATCTGGTTGGAGAAACAACGTTAATTGAGAACGTCGGAAATGTGCTGTAGCATTCCGTGCGTGCGAACCGACGGTCGGACACCTCTTCGGGTCTCTCGTCTACGTTCCAAGGTGGTGCGCGCTTTGTTGTGAAGCGCCGAACTCAGACAAAAGACGGTGCGCG
>NW_013569947.1:7799-10405 GCF_000499745.2 Eimeria mitis | reverse complement strand
CTGCTGCTGCTGCTGCTGCTGCTGCTGCTGCTGGTTTCTGAATCTGTTCTTGCTGCCTTGCACAACCGCAGGGGAGCAGCAACAGTAACACCACCAGCAGCAGCAGCTGCTGCTGCTGCACCTCCTGCTGCTGCTGCTGCTGCTGCTGTGCTTGATGAACCCAGCAGCAAGTCTGCTTCTTCTGTGTCTCCTCTCGCAAGTAGCAGCAGCTCATCTGTATCTTGTCCTACAGCAGCAGCAGCAGCTGCTGCTGCTGCTGCTGCTTCAGCTAGCAAGTCTGCTTGAGCAGCATCCTGTGCAGCAGCAGAACTCTGCTGCTGCTCGTCAGCTAGCTGCGGCAGCTGCAGCGGGGAGACAGAAGGATAGGAGACAGCCAGCAGCAGCGGGAGATGCCCCGCGTTGTCTTGGGCTTTGCTTGGTTGTGTGATGGTGCTGCGTATACGAACAGCAGCACCGCTGCTGCTGAAGCTGCTGCTGCTGCTGCAGCAGACCTCTGCATCTCTTGTTAGCAGCAACGGAGACACACGCCAAGCAGCAGCAAGACGCAGCTGCTGCAGCACAAACTGCTGCCGCTCTCTCAACACACAATACTGCTGCTTCAGGGGCAGCAGCAGCAGCAGCTGCTGCAGCGAAGGGGGAGAAACATATCTCCCCTTGCTGCTGATGTCTTCTATATAGGGGCCCAGCCAGCAGCGTATCTGCAGCTCACGCTGCTGCTGCTGCAGCTGCTGCAGCAGCAACAAGAAATATGTGGGGTCGTTGCACACAGCAAAGAAACAACGTTGAGCTCTGCAGCGGATCAGCAAGCTGCTGCTGCTGCTGGGAATGAAGGAAGCAGCAGCACAACGACGTACGGGGCAGCCAGCATCTGCTGCATCCATCTCTCGATATGTTGCTGCTGCTGTTGCTGCTGCTGCTGCTAGCAGCAACTCTGCAAATGTTGCACAAGGATGAGGAACATCCATTCCTGCTGCTGTTGCTGCTGTTGCTGCTGCTGTTGCTTCTGCTGCTGCTGCTGCTGCTGCTGCTTCTTGTTGTGCTGCTGCTGGGTCTGCTGCAGCAGCAGGTGCGGCTCCTCCTCCCTGCTGCTGCAGCTGCTGCAGCTGCTGCTCCACGATCGTCTGCTGTCTTCGTAGCTCCCGCAGCAGCAGCAGCAGCTGCAGCTTTGCATGTTGTGCAGCAGCAGGAAGAAAAGCAGCAGCAGCAGGGCACAGCAGCACAGCTCTAATGTATGGGGGTATCTCTTCGTCTGTCTTGCTGCTAACAGCAGCAAGCAGCAGCGGCTGCGGTGACGGTGGCAGTGCTGCTGCTGCACTCAAACACGGCAGCAGCAGCAGAGATCCTGCTGCTGCTGTTGCTGCTGTCGGGGCTAACCAAAAAGGAGAAGGAGGAGATAGGGGGCTTATAGACTCAGCAAAAGACAGCAGGTGAGATGCCTGCAGCAGCACACACACCAAAGCAACTATATAACAAATAAAAATTTTTGAGGGATAGCTAGCTAGCTAGCTAGCTAGCTAGCTAGCTAGATAGATAGATGGATAGATAGATAGCTAGATAGATAGATAGCTAGCTAGATAGATATATAGATGGTGAAAGAAAGAGAGACAGAAAAAGAGCGGCAGCAGCAGCAGCAGCAGCAGCAGCAAACATAATTAAATAAAAAACTAGCCAACGTAGAGAAAGAGAGACAGAAAAAGACTACCAGCAGCAGCAGCAGCAGCAGCAGCAGCAGCAGCAACAGTGGCAGCAGCAGCAGCAACAGTGGCAGCAGCAGCAGCAGCAGCAGCAGCAGCAGCAAACTCACAACAACAACAGAGTGCAGCACAGACTGCTGCACCACCCCGAAGGCCACCCAGGTAGCTACAGCTGAGTTCTCGCTGGCGGCCTGAGACACACAGCAGCAGCAGCATCAACAGCAGCAGCAGCATCAACAGCAGCAGCAGCATCAACAGCAGCAGCAGCATCAACAGCAGCAGCAGCATCAACAGCAGCAGCATCAACAGCAGCAGCGGCAGCAGCATCAACAGCAGCAGCAGCATCAACAGCAGCTGCATCAACAGCAGCAGCAGCAGCAACAACCTCATCCACAGCACCAGCAGCAGCATCAACAGCAGCAGCACCACCACCACCACCACCAGCAGCAGCAGCACCACCACCACCACCATCACCACCAGCAGCACCAACAGCAGCATCAACAGCAGCAGCAGCAGCAGCAGCAGCAGCAGCAGCAGCAGCAGACCTGAAGAAAGAAGAGTATTTTTTCTCTGAAGTGTTCCTGGCTTAGATCTATGAGTCTCCCCACAGCTCGCCCCAGTCTATCGAGCAGCGCGCGCCGCAGCAGCTGCTGCATAGCTACATGCTGCTGCCATGCTGCTGCTGAGCCTGCTGCAGCAGAACCCCTTGCTGCTGCTGCTGCTGCTGCTGCTGCTCTTTGAGATCTGCTGCTGCTGCAGCTGCGGCACCGACGCAGACACTCCACTGCATCTCCATCTAAGGCGGCCCAATCCCCAGCTATTATAGATACCTCTGTAAACCTGCAGCAGCAGCAGCAGCAGCAACAGCAGCAGCAGCAACAGCAGCAACAGCAGCAGCAACAGCAGCAGCAG
>NW_013569947.1:5729-7763 GCF_000499745.2 Eimeria mitis | reverse complement strand
ACACGCAGTGGTAGTGGACACAATTTCGTCTGCTGCAGCAGCAAATGATGAAATAGCTGTACACCGCTGCATGGCTCCTACAGCAGGAGAACTGCTGCTGCTGCTGCTTTTCTTTACCAGCAGCAGCAGCAGCAGCAGCAGCAACAGCAACACCAGAAGCAACAGTAGCAGGAGCAGCAACAAAAGCCAGCAGCAGCAGCAGCAACGACAGCAGCATCCACCGCAGCAACAGCATCCACAGCATTCCCAGCATCCACAGCAGCAACAGCATCCACAGCAGCAACAGCATCCACAGCAGCAACAGCAGCAGCAGCAGCAGCAGCAGCAGCAGCAGCAGCAGCAGCAGCAGCAGGTGTTACCATGGGTAGTGGCACTTGAGAGTGAAGAGAAGAGGCCCCATCAAAGGAAACAGAATACGGGGGCAGAGAGGCAGCGGCAGCCGCCGCAGCATGTCAACAAACTGGCGTGCTTGCTGCTGCTGCTGCTGCTGCTGCTGCTGCTGTATCTGCTGACGGTGTTCCTGCTGCTGTTGCTGTTGCTGTTGCTGCTGTTGCTGTTGCTGCTGCTGCTGCTGCCGCTGCTGCTCTGCCTGCATAGAAGAACTATCGACAGAACCTGCAACTGCAGCTGGAGCAGCACAACCACCAGCAGCAGCAGCAGCAGCAGCAGCAGCAGCAGCAGCAGGATCAGCTCTGGGAGGAGAGTCTGATGGCACGCACGACTCAGGCGGATGCTGCTGCTGCGGCTGCTGTTGCTGCTGCTGCTGCTGCTGCTGCTGCTGCTGCTGTTGCTGTTGCTGCTGCTTTTGGTCCTTCTGCTGTTCGGATTCAGGTGAGGAGCTCTGCTGCTGCTCTGTTGCTGCATGCGTATGCTGCTGCTGCTGCTGCTGCTGCTGCTGCTGCTGCTGCTGCTGGTGCTGGCGTTCATCTTCTTTGAGTAGTGCTTGCTGCTCCTCCTGCAGCAGCAACTTGAGTTGCTGCTGCTGCAGTGGTGTGAAGGGGACGGGGACGCTGCTGCTGAGTATCTGCTGCTGCAGCAGAGCAGCATATGCTTCCTGCTGCAGCACACGGCTAGCTAGCTGGTGATAGAGAGAATCAATGGAGACCTCCAGCAGCAGCAACTCACCGCATGCTGCTTCTTCTCCTCTGCTGCTGCTGCTGTCACGTGCTGCTGCTAGAGCACCCCGCACAGACCCCACCTGCTGCAGCAGCTCAAAGCAGCTGCATCGAACGCTGCAGCAACCGCATGCGTGCCGCTGCTGCTGCTGCTGCTGCCGACGCTGCTGCTGCTGCTGCTGCTGCTGCTGCTTGTATGAAGGCTCCATGGGGCAGCGGGATACAGCAGGGTGTGTTGCAATCACTTGCAGCTGAACCAGCAGCTCACCGTAGCGGTCATGGTGCTGCTGCTGCTTCTGTTGCTGCTGCTGCTGATGCTGCTGCTGCTGCTGCTGCTGCTGCGGTGCATGCAGTCGGTGGCAGTACAGCACCACAGCTAAGGGGACAACAGGGACAGGCAGCGCCTTAGAGAACTCCTCAGGGAGACAGTAGCTGCTGCGCGCCTTGCTGCTGCTGTTGCTGCTGCTGCTGCTGTTGCTGCTGCTGCTGTTGTTGTTGTTGCTGCTGCTCGGGGTACCAGACGGCTGCTGAGGAGGAGACGAAGGAAGCACAGGAGGAGCAGCAGTAGTAGTGGGTGCTCCTGCTGCAGCAGCAGCTGCTGCTCTTGCTGCTGCTGCTGCTGCTGCAGCAGCAGCAGCAGCAAAGCGATCGTGCTTACAGTCAGAAAGGAGACAGCTCTCCAGCGCCAAGTGCTGCTCCGCCCCCAGCAGACACAGCAGCTGCTGCAGCTGCGACAAGGGGACACTCAACGCCTTCAGCTGCTGCGAGACAGAGACACTCTCCTGCTGCTGCTGCTGCTGCTGCTGCTGCTGCTGCTGTTGTGGGTCTTGCTGCTGCTGCTGCTGCAGTTGCTGCTGCAGATCAACGAGAGAGCTCATTGCGCTAGAGTCTGTCTCTGTGTCTGGGTCGGTTCCTGTGT
>NW_013569947.1:0-2500 GCF_000499745.2 Eimeria mitis | reverse complement strand
TTACTGGATTTGCCGTCTACCTTGCGCGGTATTTTGAGGTCAACGACGTGCAGCGTGATGCTTCGACAGGCGCTGCAGCAAACCTTGCTGCTGCTGCTGCTGCTGCTGCTGCTGCTGCTGCTGTTGCTGCTGCTGCTGCTGCTGCTGCTGAAGGATACGCCGTTGCTGCTGACGCGGACTCTACGCATTGGGGTGTCTACGCTTTGGCTGTCAGCAGCAACAGAGCCCTCAGGCCAGAAGCTCTGCGGCGGCTGTCTCCATTTCTGCCCCGTGTTGCTGCTGCTGCTGCTGCTGCTGCTGCCTGGGTTCTGCTGCTGCTGCCGCTGCGGCTGCTGCCCCGTCGCCGCTGCTGCTGCTGCTGCTGCCGCTGCTGCTGCTGGCTGGCCCAAGGCGGCCATCGCAGCAGCAAAACCCGACACTCCTGCAGGACTCCCTCGATCCGCAGCAGCAGCAGCAGCAGGTGGGGTTGCAGGTGCAGCAGCAGCAGCAGCAGCAGCACCAGACGGTCGGCTTGATGTCTGAAGGTTAGCGATTGCAGCAGCAGCAGCTGCGCTGCACTGAGTAACAGCAGCAGCAGCAAGCTGCTGCGGGGTTCTATCATCAAGCAGCAAACCCCAGTGGCAGCAGCAACTGTCTCCTGCTGCTGCTGCTGCTGCTGCTGTCTCCTCGTTGTTGTCTTCATGCAAAAGAGCAACCAAACGCAGCAGCAACTCTCCTGCTGCACCTTCGACAAGAGCTACCTCTACCTCTCCCCCCTGCTGCGCCGACGAAGCATACCGCCTGCAGCAGCAGCAGCAGCAGCAGCAGCAGCAGCAGTAGCAGTACACGCAGCAGCAGCAGCAGCAGCAGCAGCAGCAACAACAGCCAGAAACATAAACTACTGAAAAAAAATCGAACAAGCAGCAGCAAGTGCAGCAGCAGCAGCAACAGTACATCGCCTAGCAGCAGCAGCAACAGCATAACACGCAGCAGCAGCACCAGCAGCAGCAGCAGCAACAGTACAACACCCAGCAGCAGCAGCAGCAACAGCAGGGTGGGAGAGAACCACAGCAACAAATAAAAACAAAAGATATATATACATATATATACATATACATCATATAAATATAAATAAATGAACAAATAAATATATAAATATATAAATATATAAATATATAAATATATAAATATATAAATATAAAAAAAAATAAAAAAAAAATATATATATATACCTGCAGGAGACAAGCCTCTGGCCGCCGTAGTTGGTGTTGTTTACCCCAGACAGTGCAGCAGCATACAGCTGCTGCAGCAGCGACGGCAGCAGCAGCTGCCACTCAGAAGTATAGAAGAGTCTCTCTGCTGCTGCATCTGCTGCTGCTTCTGTTGTTGCTGCTGCTGCTGCTGCTTCCTCCGCCTCTACTGCTGCATTTGCTGCAGCTGCTGCTGCATTTTCTGCTGCTGCTGATGCCGCATCTGCTGCTGCTGTTGCTGCTGCTGCAGTTGCTGCAGCAGCTTCTGCTGCTGCTGCTGCTGTCTCTGCTGCGCTATCTGCAAGTGCAGCGCGATCTGCTGCTGCCCCCGCAGCTGACCGTGCTGCAGCAGCAGCAGCATCTGCTGCTGCTGCTGCTGCTGTTGCTAGTGCTGCTGCTACTACAGCGTCTTCATCAGGGCTCGCTGCTGCAGCAGGCCACAGCTCCTCAGCAGCAGCAGGAGCTTCTATCATTGCTGCTGTTTCTGCTGCTGCTGCTGCACCCACACCACTGCATGCATTCTTATCATTCTCCTCGCACCGAGGTATACGACGCACCCCACACCGCTGCTGCTGCTGCTGCTGCTGCTGCTGCTGCTGCTGGTGCCTGTGCTGCTGCTGCTGCTCCTGTTGCTGAGGCGGAGACTCCTGCGTCTGGTGCTGCAACTCACAAAGAACGATGCGGGTCTGCATATGCCTGTCCCCTGGTTGCTGCTGCTGCTGCTGCTGCTGCTGCTGCTGCTGCTGCTGCTGCTGCTGCTGCTGCTGTTGCTCCTGCTGCAGCTGCAGCGCCTCAGCAGCAGTGAACTGCGGCTCTACGCGCCGGAGATCGAAGCAAAGGGGCGTCCCCTGACTACTAAGCAGCCGCACTGCCAGCTGCTGCTGCTGCAGCTGCTGCTGCTGCTGCTGCTGCAGCAGCAGCCGCAGCCGCAGCAGATCTGAACAGCCATAACCTATGCACGGCAAAGCAGCAAGAAGAGATGTTTCTGCTGCTGCTGTCTGCTGCAGTGCTGCAGCAAGTCCAACAGCAAGCCCTGCAGCAGCAGGAGAAGCAGCATCTGTTGCTGCTGCTGCTGCTGCTGCTGCGTCTGCTGCTGCTGGCAGCAAACACTGCAGCGGGGGCCTCCCCCCCCCCAATGGCCGCCGCAGGCAGTCCCTCAGCTGGCCGCCTATTTCTATCTGTACTAGATAGCTATCTTCATCTGCTGCTGCTGCTGCTGCTGCTGCTGCTGTTGCTGCTGCTGCTGCTGCTGTTGTTGCTGCTGCTGCTGC
>NW_013569946.1:8972-11220 GCF_000499745.2 Eimeria mitis | reverse complement strand
CATATACTAGTAAGCGCCGCAAACAACAGCAATAGAAAACAAGAAAAAGTTTATTAAAATTTATATATATTAAGCTGTGAATATAAAATATTATAGAGTGGTTTATTAGGCGTAATGTATTAAATAATATAAAAAATATATAATAAAATATTTATATAAAAATAAAATATATATAATTATTTTAAACAAAACAACATACACACCAACAACAAACTCGTGCAGAATCCACAGCCGAAAGAACGCGTTGTATGTGACGGCCTCGCCCTGTTTATATGGGGGCCTAGCGATGTAAGTTAATATTATTTTTTTTTTATTTTTATTTGTCTATCAACAAAAAAAAATAATTTAATTTATATATAAACACAGACACCCCATATACACACAATTCCTCTCTACGCAATTACACGCATCGAGTGCGAAGGCAAAAAACTCAAATTTGTTTATCTTCAGCTGCCATCAGAGGGTATGTATAAATATATAATAAAATATATATTTTTTCTTTCTTTATTAATTATTATACATTATATTGCTAGTATAACTACATTACTTATTATATATGAATGTATACACGCTAACGAATGTAATTATATTATATTGTTGTTTATTTATTTCTATATATTCACAGGAGCAGACCCTGGGGCTCTGCTGCAGGAGCCAGAGGCTTTCTTTGAGGGCGCCGAGACAGCCGTTCTCTCATTCCGCAGCGAGAAAGAAGCAGCGGCTTTAAGGGGTCGTTTGGTGGCGGCTCACCAGCTAGACGTAAGCCAAATATATAGAATTTAGGGTTTATCTTGGGGTTTTAGACAACGCTAAACCCTAAACCCTAAACCCTAAACCCTAGTAAAAATTATTGTCACTTATTTGCACTTATTTCTGTTTTTTTTTATTCTCTTTATACAGCAAATGGAGGAGTACGACGCTGCCTTTCTTGAGGGGGTTTATGATGAGCTCAAAGAACCGCTAGATGCTGCGAAAGCCGAAGAGCTGCTGAAGCCTTCTCGTCTGCTGCAGTACAGCAGCAGAAACGAATTAAAAAGAAAACAAAACCAAAAAGAAAACACAAACGGCAGCAGCACGTCGCAGCAGCAGCTTATTATGTTCGCCTCAACCAAGGTGAGATGATGATGAATAATTAATTAATTAATTATTAATTAGAAAACGAAATAAATGTAATTATTAATTAATAATAATAATAATTAAATTAATTAATTTAAATGTTTAATTTATTTTTATAATTAAATATTTACTAGAAATGCGTTTCACGTATAAATTAATTCAATATCTTCATCGCTCATTGACGATGAGTCGCCACTGAAACGGGGGAAAAAGAAAATTAATAAATTAATTATTATTATTAAATAATTAATTTAAATATTTAATTTATTTTTTATTTAATTTACAATCAAAATCTCCGCAGAACATACCAGAGGACGGTGGCGGCTCAGAGCTGCCGCCGAACGCCGAAGAAGCGAGACGCAGCTACACGCAAGAAGAGAAAGCAGGTGCGATCCGCCTCAAAAGTGGAAACATAAATATATAAATAAATAAATAAATAAATAAATATTTTAATTTAATATTTATTTGAATTTGAATTTTATTTCTATTATAGACAACAGAACGCGGGTCTTCTCCCCCGTGCGGCAACGCGTCCGAGGCACGAACAGCGGCGTTGCAGGTGAGCCGGTTTTAGCTCTCCTTATAGAGAAAACCCACCAAAAAAAAGCAAAAAACAAATAAAAATAAAAACAAAAACAACAAAAAACTTTTATATTTGCATTTATCTCCCCTTTACACCAACAGGAAGCGGCGGCTCGATTGCTCAGCAACAACCAACAGAGGGCCCCGCCCCTAAACTATCGCAGTGGAGGCGCGTGAGCCTAGCAACAACAAAAAGCAGCGAGACGGTTGGGCTTCGTTTGCCTTTGACTGAGAAGACCCTCAAGACTCACGACAAGCAGCTGCAAGAAAACGCGAGGAGGGGAGCTGCGACTGCGGCTCACGCAGAGGAGGAGACCAGTGGACCACTCGGGATGGTCCACCGGGCAGGAACAGGTGACCCGGCAGAGGAAGAAATGCATGCAGATGAAACAAATGAACAAGAAATGCTACAAACAGAAAAAATGCAAACAAACAACAGAAACGATGAAACCCACTCAGAGCCGCCGCTGCTGGAACCCACTGGAAACCCAAAACGAAAACAGCCGCAAACACAGGTCCACCACCTGCAGCAGCAGCAGCAGCAGCAGCA
>NW_013569946.1:8263-8872 GCF_000499745.2 Eimeria mitis | reverse complement strand
AGAAGACCCTCAAGACTCACGACAAGCAGCTGCAAGAAAACGCGAGGAGGGGAGCTGCGACTGCGGCTCAAGCAGAGGAGGAGACCAGTGGACCACTCGGGATGGTCCACCGGGCAGGAACCGGTGACCCGGGAGACGAAGAAATGCATGCAGATGAAACAAATGAACAAGAAATGCTACAAGCAGAAAAAATGCAAACAAACAGCAGAAACGATGAAACCCGCTCAGAGCCACCGCTGCTGGAACCCACTGGAAACCCAAAACGAAAACAGCCGCAAACACAGATCCACCAGCAGCAGCAGCAGCAGCAGCAGCAGCAGCAGCAGCAGCGGCAGCAGCAGCAGCAGCAGCAGCAGCAGGGAGCAGCAGATACTCCTTATGGTCAACAGACTCTTCTGCCGCCTTCTCCTTCCTCCCTCAAACGCTGCGAGGCCGGAGGGAACGGATCTGCTTCTTCTGCATGCAGCACCAGAGACGGGCTCTGGGGGAGAAGAGAGAGAAAGCGAGCGCAGCAAACGATATATGAAACGGCAGCAGCAACAGCAGGAGCTGGTGCAGCAGATGCAGCAGCAGCAGCAGCAGCAGCAGCAGCAGCAGCAGCAGCAGGAA
>NW_013569946.1:7689-8163 GCF_000499745.2 Eimeria mitis | reverse complement strand
GATCTGCTTCTTCTGCATGCAGCACCAGAGACGGGCTCTGGGGGAGAAGAGAGAGAAAGCGAGCGCAGCAGACAATATATGAAACGGCAGCAGCAACAGCAGGAGCAGGTGCAGCAGATGCAGCAGCAGCAGCAGCAGGAGCAGCAGCAGGAGCAAGTGCGGCAGCAGAAGCGCAGCAGGCGTCTGTCTTGTCTCCATCTGTTGCTACCCCGTTTCTTATGGATTCAAACAAAAGGATGAAAACAACAGAAAAACAAACAGAAACAATAAAAGAGAGAGAAAACGAAACAGAAGACAGCAGCAGCATTTGCACGTCTGTATGTTTCGTTTCGGGTGTATCCTCACCTCACTAAACTTTGTTTATTCTTCCTTTTGTATTTACAGGCAGCGTGCGAAAAAGAAAAAAATAAAGAGAAAAAGAATAAAATAAAAAACAAAAAAAACCAAAGAGAAAAAAACTTTATCCTGCCTGCC
>NW_013569946.1:7120-7589 GCF_000499745.2 Eimeria mitis | reverse complement strand
GTGTATCCTCACCTCACTAAACTTTGTTTATTCTTCCTTTTGTATTTACAGGCAGCGTGCGAAAAAGAAACAAATAAAGAAAAAAAGAATAAAATAAAAAACAAAAAAAACCAAAGAGAAAAAAACTTTATCCTGCCTGCAGCCTCTGCCCCCCCCCCTTTGTCGTATATAGATGATAGCAGCGAAGGCAACCAAATACAGCTGCAAGCTGCTGACGTGTTCAGCGCTCTCCAGCTGCAGCTGCAGCAGCAGCAGCAGCAGCAGCAGCAGCAGCAGCAGCAGCAGCAGTTCTCAGCCAGAGCAGCATGGCAACTGGGCGTTGAGACGGAGAGCATCGCAGATCTATTGGTGAGAGGAAGCAGCGCGAGACAACAGAAACAGAAAAAATAATATATAATTTATATATTTTTATATTTATATATTTTTGTTTTTATATATTTATATATATTTATATATTTATATATATTTG
>NW_013569946.1:6407-7020 GCF_000499745.2 Eimeria mitis | reverse complement strand
GGAGAGCATCGCAGATCTATTGGTGAGAGGAAGCAGCGCGAGACAACAGAAACAGAAAAAATAATATATATAATTTATATATTTGTATATTTATATATTTTTGTTTTTATATATTTATATATATTTATATATTTATATATATATTTTTTATATACGGTGTATACAGATCCTCGTCAAGAGAAAAGTGCAAGAAACAAAACTAGCGAAGGTGGAGGCAGCACGGCAGACGTAAGAAATAAAGATGCAGCATTTATATGAATTTGTTTTTTATTTTTTTATTTTTTTATTTTTTATTTTTTCTTTTCTCTTTTTTGTTTGTTTTTATTGTTTCTGTGTATACGAAGATGCAGTATTGTTGTTATTTATATAGTAACTGTTGCTTTATGGTTTATATTTTTTTCTCTTCGCCGCTGCCTCTGTCTATTTTATTTATTTTTATTTTTGTTTTTTTTTTAAAGGGCAACGAAACTGCAGCAGAAGATAGCTAGAAAGCTGCTGCTGCTGCTGCAGGCGCAGCAGGAGGAGCGGCAGCAGTTGCAGCGGGCGTATGAGGAGGTGAGAGGCATCTATGTATAGAGAAAAAAATAAAAAAAATAATTTTATAGAGAAAAAA
>NW_013569946.1:5718-6307 GCF_000499745.2 Eimeria mitis | reverse complement strand
ATACGAAGATGCAGTATTGTTGTTATTTATATAGTAACTGTTGCTTTATGGTTTATATTTTTTTCTCTTCACCGCTGCCTCTGTCTATTTTATTTATTTTTATTTTTGTTTTTTTTTTTTTTAAAGGGCAACGAAGCTGCAGCAGAAGATAGCTAGAAAGCTGCTGCTGCTGCTGCAGGCGCAGCAGGAGGAGCGGCAGCAGTTGCAGCGGGCGTATGAGGAGGTGAGAGGCATCTATGTAAAGAGAAAAAAATAAAAAAAATAATTTTATAGAGAAAAAGATAAAAAAAATAATTTTATAGAGAAAAAAATAAATAAAAAGATGAAATATATTATTAAACATATTATAATAATATTATTTTTAATTTATTTTTTTTGTTTTTGTAGGAAAAAAAAAAAATACTAGCGCGAGTAGAGACGCAGATAAAAGCAGCAGAGGATATTCCCTCTCTTAATATACTTCCTCCTACTTCGCTGGATAAGAAGACAACGAAAGAGATTAAAGAAGTAATGATTCTTTTTTATTTATTTTATTTTTTTGTTTTTTATTTTGTTTGTTTGTTTTTTACTCTGTTTGTTTGTTGTTTAT
>NW_013569946.1:5202-5618 GCF_000499745.2 Eimeria mitis | reverse complement strand
ATATTATTTTTAATTTATTTTTTTTGTTTTTGTAGGAAAAAAAAAAAATACTAGCGCGAGTAGAGACGCAAATAAAAGCAGCAGAGGATATACCCTCTCTTAATATACTTCCTCCTACTTCGCTGGATAAGAAGACAACGAAAGATATTAAAGAAGTAATGATTCTTTTTTATTTATTTTATTTTTTTGTTTTTTATTTTGTTTGTTTGTTGTTTATTTTGTTTGTTTGTTGTTTAGTTTGTTTGTTTGTTGTTTGTTTTATTTGTTTAGTTTTTTTTTTATTTTTATTTTCGTTGTTGTTTGTCTATTCTCTATCATTTACGTTCATTGTTTTTTGTTTATAACTGAATATTTACGGTGTATCGTGTATTGTGTATTGTGCTTAATGTTTATTTATATTGTTTCTTATTTATTTA
>NW_013569946.1:4362-5102 GCF_000499745.2 Eimeria mitis | reverse complement strand
GTGTATTGTGTATTGTGCTTAATGTTTATTTATATTGTTTCTTATTTATTTATTATTTATTTTTATTTATTTTTATTTATATCTCTCCCTGTTTTTTATTTATTGTTTTCTGCTGCACTCACCAGGCCTCTTGCCGAGATGTAGCGAATTGGATAGAAGGAATGAAGAAAACAATTAAAGAAAAACTAGCAACTGCAAACGCCGTGAGCCTTTTGTTTTATTTTATTATCTCTCTCTACCTGTATTTTATTTATTTTTTATTTTTTTTTTATTCCTTTTTGGCTGCAGGCCTCTGCCCTGAAATGCATTCAATAAACACGAAAAAAAGAGAAAATAAATAAAATAAAATATTTTTGTTTTTTTATTTGATCTATAGGGAAAGAAAAAAAAACGAAAAAAAAAGCAACAATAACAAACTTCCTCTCTGATACATTTTATTTCATTTCTCCTGTTATTTAAATTTATTTCTTTTTCTTTAATTACTACACATAAATATATTTTATTGTTTGCAATGGCTAAAGTGCACAGCTAAGCCAGACCTTATAATATAAACATTTTTTTTTTTGTTACTCTTTATTATATTTCTTATATTATATAATATAATATAATATAAAGGTGCACAGCTAAGCCAGACCTTATAATATAAATATTTTTTTGTTTATTACTCTTTATTATATTTCTTATATTAACGTCATATCTACGCATAAAAACAAAACTTTGTTGGGGCGTCAGCTACGCAG
>NW_013569946.1:3482-4262 GCF_000499745.2 Eimeria mitis | reverse complement strand
AGAAAACAATTAAAGAAAAACTAGCAACTGCAAACGCCGTGAGCCTTTTGTTTTATTTTATTATCTCTCTTTACCTGTATTTTATTTATTTTGTTTTTATTTTTTCTTTTTTTATTCCTTTTTGGCTGCAGGCCGCTGCTCTGAAATGCATTCAATAAACACGAAAAAAAGAGAAAATAAATAAAATAAAATATTTCTGTTTCGTATTTTTATCTATAGGGAAAGAAAAAAAACAAAAAAAAAGCAACAATAACAAACTTCCTCTCTGATACATTTTAATTCATTTCTTCTTTTATTTAAATATATTTCTTTTTCTTTAATTACTAAACATAAATATATTTTATTGTTCGCAATGCTCAACGTGCACAGCTAAGCCAGACCTTATAATATAAACATTTTTTTGTTTGTTACTCTTTATTATATTTCTTATATTATATAATATAATATAAAAGTGCACAGCCAAGCCAGACCTTATAATATAAATATTTTTTTGTTTATTACTCTTTATTATATTTCTTATATTAACGTCATATCTATGCAGAAAAACAAAACTTTGTTGGTGCGTCAGCTACGCAACATATATAAGCAGTGCTGCTCTATGGGTTATATATTTCTAGTGCAGCGCTGCTGTGGCTGCAGCGCGAAGATCCTGATGAAATAAAACTATTTTTTTATTCGTTTTATCGAATATAAACTTTCTCTCTACCTCAGCACCAGCTAAAAGCAGCAGAATAACTCTGTATACACTAGCTTTCCTTGGGAGCCTCCTGGATGGGGTGT
>NW_013569946.1:3079-3382 GCF_000499745.2 Eimeria mitis | reverse complement strand
ATATTTCTAGTGCAGCGCTGCTGTGGCTGCAGCGCGAAGATCCTGATGA
Organism: Eimeria mitis; assembly: GCF_000499745.2. Lineage (NCBI taxonomy): Eukaryota > Apicomplexa > Conoidasida > Eucoccidiorida > Eimeriidae > Eimeria > Eimeria mitis. Next base: position 3,333 of record NW_013569946.1, on the reverse strand, counting down.
AATAAAACTATTTTTTTATTCTTTTTATTGAATATAAACTTTCTCTCTACCTCAGCACCAGCTAAAAGCAGCAGAATACCTCTCTATACACTAGCTTTCCTTGGGGGCCTCCTGGATGGGGTGCGCTGCCGCCTGTTGCGGTGAACAGCCCCTGATCATGTATGTATCGAAGGGTAGTAGCTTAGTGATTTGACGATATATAAGGTATATATATTTATATTATATATATATATATATTTATATTATATATATAT
>NW_013569946.1:1312-3064 GCF_000499745.2 Eimeria mitis | reverse complement strand
TATATATATATATATATATATATATATATATATATATATATATATATATATATATATATACAAAGTACATCTATTCAGAAAAATACAACTTGAGCTGTATCGTATTACTTGCTTCGATCTGCATTGCAAAAGAAACCCAGGGCTCTTCTGATCACGTTTCGGTTTTCTTCATTTTTTTTTTATTTTTATTTATTTTTATTTTTTATAGTTTAATAACAGCACCTTTTTCCCTTTCTGAGTTTCTGGATGCGAAATAAATATTTAATATAAATTTTTTTTTTTATATTTTGTATCGTTTTCTGATTCCTTTGCTGGTTGTAAGCACTACACTGCACCACAGCGACTGGTGTTGTTACCTATGCTGTAGTTCTGAGGCAGTATAAAGCAATATTTTTATTTAATTTTTTCGGGAGAAAAACTCGGCAATATATAAAATATTATAAAGAGAGAATATTCTTTGCATGCGAAACAATTCATAGGGGGCTGCGTAGCACCCCAGGAACACGGCGATGTGTCCAGTGGTTATGAACGTAACACCGAAATAGAATTGTTTTCGTTATATTTTCAAATTATAAAATAAATTTAATTTTTTTTTAAATAATAATAATATTACGAGGTTTAGAGCTTTCTTATGAATGTTCTGTCGAGCAGCGAGCTAGCACCACCGCAGCTTTCCTGGGTATTGCAAACAAACCGAGGCGAAAAAAAATATATTTCTTAAGCAACCTTCTATTGCTGTTTAATTTTAATTTATTTTTTTATTTTAATTATTTTTTTAACTTCAGAAGTTCTGAGGTTCACATATAAACTTTGCGAGTAAGCCTGGAGGTACCCTACTGAAACACGGGGTATATTGCATATGCACACTGTTATTTTTGGCGCTTTCTTTTCGTTTTTCTTTATTTTATTGTATTAAATTGATAAATAAAATATTTAATTATTTAATTTATTATTATTTCATTGATATTCTGCAGCAATCGCCGCAAATGCTGGTAATCGAAGCCCCTTCAGCCCCAGGGTCACCTCTCCGCGCGATCGCTTGTTGCTGTTCAATAGTGAGAGAGCGGCCTGAGCTGCTGATCTGTTTCTTTTTTTTGTTGTTTTTTATGAATAAAATTAAATTTAATTGATTAAAAAGTATATAAAAGTATCCGCGGTTTGTTTTTTATTTTCTGTGTTTCATACACTTGTGGGGAGGGGCACGGAAGAAGCCGCAGCAAGGTCCTGCGCTGCTCTCCGCCGCCTCCACTGTATTTTGTGTATTTTTAAATATATTTTTGTTCTTAAAGAATAACCAAGTGATTTAATTTTATTTAATACTTCTTTTTTTCTCTCCATTCACAGCTAGACATCCCCCGCCCGCCGCCCTATCGACCCCTGCCTGCACCAGCCGTTGCCTTTTTCTTTGTGTGACGAAAGCAACAGCAGCAGCAGCAGAAACCGCAGCAGCAGAAACAGCAGCAAAAGCAACGGCAACAGAGGAAACAGCAGCAGAGGAAACAGCAGCAGCAGCAACAGCAACAGCAGCAGCAGCAGAACCAGCGATACAAATATTTCGGTGGTTGCCACCTCTCTCTTTCTGCCTTGACCGGCTCAAACCCTAAACCCTAAACCCTAAACCCTAAACCCTAATATTGTCTGAGCCCTTCTCCTACCCAACCCCCAAACCCTAAACCCTAAACCCTAAACCCTAATATCTGAACTGTTGAGAGTAGACCTTCATGGGTCTCTGTATGATTTGGGTTGAGCAGT
>NW_013569946.1:0-1212 GCF_000499745.2 Eimeria mitis | reverse complement strand
TTGCCACCTCTCTCTTTCTGCCTTGACCGGCTCAAACCCTAAACCCTAAACCCTAAACCCTAAACCCTAAACCCTAATGTTGTCTGAGCCCTTCTCCTACCCAACCCCCAAACCCTAAACCCTAAACCCTAAACCCTAATATCTGAACAGTTGAGAGTAGACCTTCATGGGTCTCTGTATGATTTGGGTTGAGCAGCTATTTCTTTTTTTTTTTTATATTAAAGGGGGGTGAGGCGATGGCGGCGTGTGAGCCTGCAGCAGCAGAACACGGGGAGCTAGCTGTAGCTTACGCAGCAGCATGTGCAGCAGCAGGAAGAGAGGTTCATTCTGTGCTGTATAGACAGCTGAACGCAGCAACATCTGCATATAAAAAGGGTTTATATATTTCTTTAGTTTGTATAGGTAGCAGCAGAGATTCATTTCTCCATAGATTACAAGACAAAGATCTGCTGCTGCTGCTGCAGTCACTGCAGCAGAAAGGGGCTCAGCTGCTGCTGCTTGATCTCTCTTATAATTCTCTTTCTGACGAAATAGGAAATATATTTGTTTCTTTTGCTGCTGTATTAAAACCCTTACAAACCCTGCTGCTAGCATCGAACCTATTCTCCCCGCAGGGGGCGCAGCAGCTCTGCAGCTCTATCTGCTGCTGCTGCCCGCTGCTGCAGCAGCTAGACATCAGCAGCAACTGTCTAGATAGACAAGGGGGAGAAGCAGCAGCAAACCTCATCATACACCTGAAACATCTTCGCTTTATTAACCTAAAAAACTGCCATCTAGATATACATGCTCTCGTACATATCACCACTGCTGTGCAACGCAGCAATGTATGCAAACCCTAAACCCTAAACCCTAAACCCTAAACCCTAAACCCTAAACCCTAATTCTTGTGTCATGGTTGTACGCAACGAATATATTTCTGGAGACCCTAAACCCTAAACCCTAAACCCTAGTTGTTTGCATGGAATATATTCTTATAAACCCTAATGAAATTGTTGTTTATAAACCCTAAACCCTAAACCCTAAACCCTAAACCCTAAACCCTCAGGGTTTTGCTTGTGCTGCTGCTGCAGAGCCTGCAGTGCCTCAACCTAGAGGACCCCTCAGTCAGCTTCAACAGCCAACACGCCTACCACCTCGCTGGGTCTGCTGCTGCTGCTGCTGCTGCTGCTGTTGCTGCTGCTGCTGCTGCTGCTGCTGTTGCTGCTGCTGCTG
>NW_013569945.1:8282-10775 GCF_000499745.2 Eimeria mitis | reverse complement strand
CTGCTGCTGCTGCTGCTGCTGCTACTGCTGCTGCTGCTGCTGCTGCTGCTGCTGCTGCTGCTGCTGCTGCGGGTTTTGTATTACCTGCTGCTCCAGTAGCATTGTGTGAGTAGCAGCAAATAACAAAGACAACGAAGACAGCATAAATAAATAAAATAAAAAAAACAGAAGGAAGATGAATATCGTAGTTTATATCGACAGCAGCAGGAGACAGCAGCTGCTGCAGCTGATGGCCTCGAGACGTAGAAGCACCAGTACGCAGCACAACTGCAACAGCAAACCCACTCTCTCCTGCTGCTGCTGCTGCTGCTGCTGCTGCTGCTCCTGCTGCTGCTCCTGCACCTGCTGCTGCTGCTGCTGCTCCTGCTGCTGCTGCTGATGTGGATGATGATGATGATGATGGGGATGCTGATGGTTCTTCTGCTGCTGCTGCTCCTGTTGCTGCTCCTGCTGCTCCTGCTGCTGCTGCTGCTGCTGCTGCTGCTGCTGCTGCTGCTGCTGCTGCTGCTGCTGGCAGAGACTCAGATAGCGGTGAAGGGAGAAGCGGCGAGCTCGGCTCCGTCACGGATATAATTCTGCTGCCTGCAACACACACCATATCAACACTAAACCCTAAACCCTAAACCCTAAACCCTAAACCCTAAACCCTAATTCTCAAGGCATGCATTGTCTGACTGAGTTGCCGGCAAGAAACCCCCAAGAGGCAGATGTGCACGCGCTTTGCTCTGTATCCACTAGCTATCTAGCTAGCTAGCTAGCTAGATAGGTAGCTAGCTAGATAGATAGATAGATAGATAGACTATAGATAGACAGATAGATAGATAGACAGCTAGCTAACTAGCTAGCTAGCCAGATAGCTACTCAGCTAGCTAGCCAGCTAGCTAGCTAGCTAGCTAGCTAGCTAGCTGCCCCGAAGGAGACAGAAGGCCCCCACCTGCATGGATGAGGCTGTTGGGGTATTGAGCTGCGAGCCTTGCAGCGCCTGTCTGCTCCCCCCAAGGAGACAAATGTTCATCTGTCTCCGTTTCTGTCTCTGTCTCCGTTTCTGTCTCCGTTTCTGTCTCTGTCTCTGTCTCTGTTTCTGTTTCTGTCTCCTCCTCTGTATCTGTCTCCTCTTCTGTCTCCCGAGGCCCCTCTGTCTCCTTCTCTGTCTCTTTATCTTTCTCTTTCTCTTTCTCTGTCTCCTTCTCTATCCCCTTCTCTCTCTCTGTCTCCTTATCTGTCCCCTTCTCTTTATCTGTCTCCTTTTCTTTATCTGTCTCCTTTTCTCTCTCTGTCTCCTTATCTGTCTCCTTTTCTGTCTTCTTTTCTTTATCTGTCTCCTTTTTTATTTCAAGCGAAGCAAAAAAGGAGACAGTCTCCGCGGGTACTTTCTCTACGGGTGCTGCCTCCCCGGTGAAGTCTGCCTGGTCCACCACAGCTGAGCCCCCCACCACCAACACGTCAGCAGCACACGTCGTACCCTGCTGCAGCAGCACCACGTCACCTGCAGCACCAGCACCAGCAGCACCAGCAGCAGCAGCAGCAGCAGCAGCAGCAGCAGTAGGAGTAGTAGTAGTAGTAGTAGCATCAGCAGCAGCAGCAGTAGTAGCAGTAGTAGCAGCAGCAGCAGCAGCAGTAGGAGTAGTAGCAGCAGCAGCAGCAGCAGCAGTAGTAGAAGCAGCAGTAGCATGAGCAGCAGCAACGGGGCTCGGTGGATATCTAGCTAGCTGCGTAACTACCTACCTAATAGCTAGCTGGCTAGCTACCCTCATTATTATCTAGCTAGCTGGCTAGCTAGCTAGCTAAGTATATAGCTAGCTAGCTAGCTAGCTAAATATATAGCTAGCTAGCTAGCTAGCCTGGCTAGCTGGGAGTCAGCTAGCTAGCTAGCTGACTCAGTGTAAGCACAGCAGCAATCCAGGTGTATATATGCAGCATATATAGGGTTTAGGGTTTAGGGTTTAGGGTTTAGGGTTTGTACCGGGTACGAGTGTATAAGCAGGTAGAGAGACGATGCGTTTGTTTCTGATAGTGAGAACATCAGCAGCATCTATCTGCTGCAGCAGCGCATGCAGCTGCTTGCTGCTGCTGGCCCCCAGCAGCCCCCGGTGCAGCACACCCCACAGCCCCAGCAGCAACCACAAAGAACAAGAGATATAGCTTCGCCAGTATAGAGAGTTTATAAATAAAAACAACTGCAGCAGGTTCACTACACTCAGAGCCTCGCTGCATGCATGCATACATACACATAAACCCTAAACCCTAAACCCTAAACCCTAAACCCTAAACCCTTTTTTTTTGGCCTCATACGCCGTCTTGCAGCTTTATACAGAACGTAAACCCTAAACACTAAACACTAAACACTAAACCCTAAACCCTAAACACTAAACCCTAGAGGACAAATACTACACCATAAACCCTAAACATAAACCCTAAACCCTAAACCCTAAACCCTAAACCCTAAACCCTTACCCCTTGAGATAAGAAAGGAGGTTTTTCTTTTCTATGGGG
>NW_013569945.1:7930-8182 GCF_000499745.2 Eimeria mitis | reverse complement strand
AGCAGCTCTGCTGCTGCTGTCTCCGCGAGGCCCCCCCGACCCACCAACCCCACCACCCCCCCGGCCCCACACATCTCCTATACACCCCACACAAACCCTAAACCCTAAACCCTAAACCCTAAACCCTCAGTAAACCCTAAACCCTAAGAAACATAAACAACGATAAACGTCAACCCCAAACACCATCAAACCCTAAACCCTAAACCCTAAACCCTAATAACCCTAAACTATAATAACACTAAACCCTAAAAT
>NW_013569945.1:6685-7040 GCF_000499745.2 Eimeria mitis | reverse complement strand
CCAGCGCAGTACCCACGAGACCCTGCGGGGGCCCCCTTGGGGGCCCCCAGGGGGGCCCCCAAGGGGGCCCCCACAGGGGCCCCAGGGGGCCCCTCCTCTTGCTGCACTCGCACAAGCTCAGGGGCCAACGTCTCCTGGGGGCCCTGCCGCTCAAAAAACACGCGGAGACAGAAGAGATAGACAGACTTCTGCACCCTGCAGCAGCAGCAGCAGCAGCAGCAGCAGCAGCAGCAGCAGCAGCAGCAGCAGCACAAGAGAAGCAGCAGAAAATGAAGACGTTTTGGGTTGGATACCACCTACACGCCATCAGCGGGGGCCCCCTGGGGGCCCCCATGGCTCGGGGGGCCCCCCCAAA
>NW_013569945.1:2937-4839 GCF_000499745.2 Eimeria mitis | reverse complement strand
TGCCGGTCCCCTTGCTGCTGCTGCTGCTGTCTTCCTGCTGCAGCAGCAGCAAGTACTCGTCTTATAAAACAAAGCAAAGTGCAACAAAGTTTATTATTTTCTTTTTTATACATAACAATATCCTAGCTTCTCCCTGTAGACGCTGCGGCTCCTCACCGCCGCCGCCGCCGCAGCAGCAGCAGCAGCAGCAGCAGCAGCAACAGCAGCAGCTGCAGCAGCAGCAGCAGCTACAAGAGCTCAGCAACAAAACCAGCTGTATCAGACGCATAATCTTACAGATATTTCATTGGCAGATATAGGGCTAAGCCCCTACCAACAGCAGCAGCAGCAGCAGCAGCAGCAGCAGCAGCACCGCCGCAGCAGCAAGAGCGGCAGCCGAGCGCAGCAGCAGGAGCAGCAGCAGGAAGAAGCAGCAGCAGCAGAAGCATCTAACAATGGTAGCAGCAACTGAAGGATACCAGAGAGGCAGGGGTCGGTTTGTGTTGCTGCCTCGGCAGCAGCAGCAGCAGCAGCAGCCTGCTTGCTGCAGCAGCAGCTGCTGCAGCAATGCGGGGTGTAAAGGGGACTGCAGCAGCTGCTGCAGCAGCAAGGGTATGAACTGCAGCAGCAGCAGCAGCTTGCCCCTGAAAGAAGTATATAGCCGCTTTGCTGCTGCTGCTGCTCTAGACACTACACTCGGTGCTGCTGCTGCTGCAGTAACAGCGTTGCTGCTGCTGCGGCGGGGGGGCCCCCGGTTCTTCTCTGTAGGTATAGGGGTGGGGGCCCCCCTTGGGTGGGTACTGAGAGATGCTGACCTCTATCTAAGGGACCCCACCGCCAACAGCAGCTTGCTGCCTCCTACATGTGATCCGCTGCTGCTGCTGCAGCAGAAGCAGCAACGGCTGCAGCAGCAGCTCTCTTCTGCTGCTACTAAACCCTACCTACAACAAATTAAAAAACTACTACACCTAGAGTAGGGGCCCCCTCGAACCCATACAGGGACACAGGGGGGCCCCCATGGGGGGAGATGGGGGGGGGGGCCCCCGTACCCGTACAGCCAGCCAGTGGGGGCCCCCCTCTTCAAGGGGGGCCCCCCACCCCTGGGGGCCCCCCCAACTCTGGGGGCCCCCCACCCCTGGGGGCCCCCATAGAAAGGCATTTTTAAGAGAATTATATAAACCCCCCTTCTTCGTAGCCCTCTGTTGTTTTTATTTGTTTTGTTGTTTTGTTTTTTTTTTTGTTTTGTTTTTTTTTGTTTTGTTTGTTTTATTGTTATGGCTGGTGCAGGTGGGGGGCCCCCAATATAGGGTACAGCTGGGGGGCCCCCCACATATAGTACTGCTGGGAGAGAGACAGCGACAGACACAGAAACAAACGGAGACAGAAAAAAAACAGAGACAGACAGAGAGCTATAGACAAAGACAGAGACAAAAACAGAGAGAAATAAACACAGAGACAGAGACAGACAGAGATAAAGATAGAGACAGAGACACAGACACAGAGAGAGAGAGAGACAGAGAGAAGAGACAGAGAGAGAGAGGTGTAGACAGAGACAGAGAAAGAAATAAAGATAAAGACAGAGAGAGAGACAGAGAGAGAGATGTATAGACAGAGACAGAGAGAAATGAAAATAGAGACAAAGAGAAGAGACAGAGAGAGAGAGAGAGAGGTGTAGACAGAGACAGAGACAGAAAGAAATAGAGATAGAGACAGAGACAGAGAGAGAGACAGAGAGAGAGAGGTGTAGACAGAGACAGAGACAGAGAAAGAAATAAAGATAGAGACAAAGAGAAGAGACAGAGAGAGAGAGCTGTAGACGGAGACAGAGAGAAATGAAGATAGAGACAGAGAGAGAGAGGCATAGACAGAGACAAAGACAGATAAAAAAATAAATAAAAATAGAGACAAAGACAGAGAGAGACT
>NW_013569945.1:2262-2770 GCF_000499745.2 Eimeria mitis | reverse complement strand
AAAAAAAAAAAAAAAAAAAAAGACAACGGGGCCCCCAAACAACAAAATATGTATTCACCCTTCATCCCCCGGGGGCCCCAGGGGCCCCCAATGTCTACTAAACAAAAGGGTTCAGCCACCAAATACCCTTCCCTGTCACGAGGGGCCCCCAGGGGGCCCCCAAGGGGCCCCCGGGGGCCCTTTGGTACCCTCCAGAGGAAGTACCCTCTCTTTCTTGGGAGGCAGGGGGCCCCCCTGGGAGGCCCCCATTAGGGGGCCCCCCTGAGGGGCCCCCATTAGGGGGCCCCCCTAAGGGGCCCCCATTGGGGGGCCCCCCTGAGGGGCCCCTATTGGGGGCCCCCCCCGGGGGGGCCCCCATTGAGGGCCCCGTTGACGAGAGACATTTGGCTCCCCAAGGGTTTTCTGCTGGTGCCTACAGGGCACCGCAGGTGGGGGCCCCTGTTCTCGCTACTGGGGGCCCCCCTCCTCCTCTTGTACCCTGGGGCCCCTGCCTGGGGGCCCCCGGCCG
>NW_013569945.1:1408-2109 GCF_000499745.2 Eimeria mitis | reverse complement strand
GCAGCAATTAGAAAACCCCCAGCAACAGCAACCCCCATACAAACTACAGCAGCAGCAGCAGCAGCAGCAGAAACTATCGTGAGGAAAGCAGCAGCAGCAGCGAGTGCAGACGAGACGGACGATATGTGTTATTGGGGGCCCCCTAGTACCCTACTGGGGGCCCCCAAGAGAGTAGTGATCGTATGAGGGGCCCCCGGGCCCCGTCTCACCTGTCTCGCTGCTGGCCTCTCTCTCTGCTTCTGCTTCTGTCTCTGTTGTGTCTGGGTTCGTACTCTCCGTTGGCTGGGGGGTGGAAGGGGGGCCCCAGGAAGGGTGGGGGCCCCAAGACCCCTGGGGCCCCCAGGGGCCCCGGCGGCATCAAGGACCCTAGGGGGCCCCCAGGCAACCCTGCTGCTGCTAGAGCAGCAAGAGGTAGGGGCCCCGGTGGCAGTACCCCAGGTGGTAGTAGGGGTGGTAATAGAGATCCTCCTGCTGCAGTTGCAGCAGCAGCAGCAGCAGCAGCAGCAGCAGTGTTTGGGTTTTGTGTGGTATTTTGTGTGGCACCTGGTGGTGTTTTAAGCCTTTCTGCTGCACCCATATATATGAGGGGGCCCCCCCCGGGGGCCCCCGGGTCTGGCTGCTGCTGATACATATGTCTTCTGTACCCTATTGAGTTCGTTACTGTTATGTGTCTCTCCCGGCAGTAGCTGAGGTATTGCTCG